>NW_021641040.1:466026-598597 GCF_900964775.1 Scleropages formosus | reverse complement strand
GCTGTCTGAGTTTTGCAGTGAACCACGGTTTGTCATTGTTGTATGTTAAACGAGTCTGGTAGGGATGCACATATCCTCGCAGAAACTGACATATGATGTTACAGAGTCTGTGAGCTCATCTAGATCGCTAGCAGCAGCCTCAAAAACACTCCAATCAGTGCACTCGAAGCAGGCTTGTAAGTCCTGCTCTGCTTCCTCAGTCCATTTTAACAGTCCTTATATTACAGGTTTAGCTGATTTCAGTTTCTGCCTGTAGGTCGGTATAAGATGAACCAGACAGTGATCAGAGAGCCCCAAAGCTGCCCGTGGAACAGAGTGATATGCATCCTTTACTGTGGTGTAGCAGTGGTCCAAAATATCACTGCCTCTGGTGGGACATGTAATATGCTGTCTGTATTTTGGCAGTTCACGATGGAGATTTGCTTATTAAAGTCCCTGAGAATGATTATAACAGAGTCCGGGTGTGTTGCTCTGTGTCAGTGATCTGGTCGCCAGCTGTTGCAGCGCTGCGTTCACGCACGCTTGCGGTGGAACGTAAACACTTACGAGGATGAACGAGGAAAACTCCCGCGGCGAGTAGAAAGGCTTGCAGTTGATGAAGAGCGCTTCTAGGTCGGGGCAGCACATCTTCTTCAACGCTGTTACATCTGTACACCACCTTTCGTTGATGTAGAAGCATGTCCTACCGCCACGTGATTTCCCCGCTGATTCCGCGTCGCGATCCGCTCTGAACAGCTGGAAGTCCGCAGATGTAGCGCGCTGTCCGGGATGGCTTCATTCAGCCAGGTTTCCGTGAAACACAGAGCAGAGTTTAAGAAGTCCTTGTTTCTTTGGGACAGGAGGAAAAGTTCGTCCATTTTGTTGGGTAAGGAGCGGAGGTTCGCCAGATGGATACTAGGCAGCGCTGTTCTAAAGCCGCGCTTTCGGAGCTTGGCAAGCGCGCCGGCTCGTTTTCCACGCTTGCGCGTCTTGGAGCGCTTGAGCAGCGCCGCTGCACTCCGACTACATGTCCAGCAAAACGTCAGAAAGTCGAAAACCGGTAAAATGTCGGGTGGTGTGTACTGCCGAATGTTCAGCAGTTCTTCCCTGGTAAAATGATTGTCGGAGTATAACTAAAGACAGGGCAAACTAACAAAAACAGTAAAACAACTGTGGAGCTCCACACCGAGGCAGCCGTTCGCGGCGCCATGAAGCAGTTATCTACAAACTATTATAAGGGCACTGCATTTAACTGACTTAGTGATAGGAACGCTTGCACCGGAAACCTAAAATACATTAAAACAAACATTCTCAACTTACCACCGAAGCCAAACTGTAATATTATATGCTGTCTGTTAAATATTCATTCAGTAACAAGTAAAACTGTTCTATTAAACAACTTAATACTAAATTACAAGTCCTATCTATTCTTTCTTACTGAAACTGGCTCAGTCCGATATGATTCCACTATAGAAGCCCCTTCAGACGGATATGATTATTTCCATAAATTTTGTTCTGTACGTCGTTGAGATGGAGTCAGTGTTCTTTTCAATAATAGATTACAAATAACACCGAGAAATCATGATAATTTTACCTTGTTTGAGGTTATACAACAAGATTCAAGTCAAAACCCAATATTATTATATTACTTCTCTCTTGTCCACCTGCTCCTCGTTTTTGAGGAATTCAGTAACTTTATAACTGATTTAGTCATTACACATGACAAAATAATGTTGATGGGTGATTTCAGTATTCATATAGATGTTGTAATATGTTGAATTAGAATATGTAAAATACGTAAGTAACGTGATTGCGTAGCAAGACGTATTAGTGATATATCATGTAAGATGGCGAAATAAAGAAGCTACCTTAAGTCAGCCATGTGTGTTCTGCTCATTAAAATCATGTAAGATGGCGAAATAAGAAGCTACCTTAAGTCAGCCACGTGTTCTGCTCATTAAAATCATGTAAGATGGCGAAATAAAGAAGCTACCTTAAGTCAGCCACGTGTGTTCTGCTCATTAAAATCATGTAAGATGGCGAAATAAAGAAGCTACCTTAAGTCAGCCACGTGTGTTCTGCTCATTAAAACCACAAACATTACAGACGTGTCATCGGATACTTTCGCTAATAGTTTTACGTCTCTCCTAAACTCCGTCGGTTTTGCTCAAGTTGTTAACGGTCCTACTAATTCCCCTAACCATATGCTTGATCTCATCATAACCTATGGCGTAGATGTTCATTATGTTAATATATTCCTTTAAACGAGGCTATTATGATCATCCTTTGATTATGATTAACCTTTGATCTATACCTGCCGGTGTCATCTGACAATAGTAAAACTAAATCGTGCAGCATATTGATGAAATACTACTGCTAAAATGTTGATCATTAGAAGCTCAGATTTTGGAACGAGTGTAGATATGTTGATCAAATGGCTAGATTATAATTTGGTGGTAAAATTTGCCCTAGACTCTGCGGCTGGACCAAAAACTAAACTTATTCGAACTGTAAGAAACTCACCCTGGTTCAACAAATCAACTCGTGCAATAAAGTTAGAATGTCATCCACACACACACACACACACATTTTCAGAAACCGCTCGTCCCATACGGGGTCACGGGGAACCGGAGCCTACCCAGCAACACAGGGCGTAAGGCCAGAGGGGGAGGGGACACACCCAGGACGGGACGCCAGTCCGTCGCAAGGCACCCCAAGCGAGACTCGAAACCCCAGACCCACCGGACAGCAGGACCGTGGTCCAACCCACTGCGCCACCGCACCCCCTTGCAGAATGTCATACATTAAAACGTAAATGGCGTTCAGCTAAACTAAACGTTTATTATGTAGCCTGGCCCGATTGTCTAAAAAAATACAAAAAGCACTTTTTCACTTGCTTAACTGGTAAACACAAAGATAAACCATGCAATTCTGCATTGCATCATACCATTACTAATGATGAATTTATGTCATTTTTCAGTGATAAATTAGAGAATATCTGCAAATCCGTAGTGCCCTCTAGCTCAGTTTTAGCTGGCATAAGCGCTTCTGACGATGATAATATTGTCCGCACCATCTAAGTAGCTTCGACGTAATTACTTGTTAAACACTGACTTACAAATCGTTACTTTCTAGAATGCCCAGGAGGGGTGGGCAACCACTGGCCCATGGACCCCCCAGAGGTTTTTTTTCCTCCCTCAGCCTTCAGTTGGGAGTTTTTGTTCCTTTCCCCGGTGGCCAGTAGGTATACTTATAGCTCTATAATAAGTTATTCATTATGATAGCCATTAGTTGACTATCTTTGTTTGTATCAATTTTTCTTGCTGTATCCTTGTGTTAAAGTTCTCTGTGTCACTGCTTGAGAAGAGCGCTCTATAAAAAATAAAAATAATAATAGTGTAGCCCCTACGCAACTTGTTCTCGCGTAGTTGGATGTTTGGGGCGGGATGTCCGGGGGAGAAGGGGGAGAAGACGGAGGAGGAAGAGGGTTGGAACACCACGTGGGGAGAAAGGGGAGTTGTTTTTTTTTGAGACCGGGCGAGGAGAACGAGCAGTTTTGGGTTCGTTCTCACTCGGGGGGGTTGTGAAAAAAACCGGCGCGAGCGACACCAGCCCGCGGGGAGTCAGTTAGGTTTTTTTGAGGAGTTTAAGGGATAGAGGGGGACAGAGTACGTGTGGGAGACACCGCGTTGACCGAGTTTTTTTTTCGGAGTTGGGGATTGGAAGATAGGGTTTGGCCAGCGCGACTAGACCCGGAGAGAGAGGGTCGCCAGGACTCGCCATCATCGCTCCACGAGAGAGGGTGGCTGTGAGGACAGGTCGCTGTCGGTTTCCTGCACTGCACGAAAACCGTGAGTAACGGCGGGAATTTCCCTCGGTGGTGGACAAGGAGCTCCAGACTAAAGCGCGCCAACGAGACGACGCCGGTACCAGAGACTGTCATAAAAGGAAAAAAAAACGTGTTCGTTTTCTTTGGTGGTGTGAATTATAATGTTTATTTGTGTGGACATTTTATATTAAATGTTTGTTGGGTTTATTTCACCTGAATGTTGTGACAGTCCCTGTGTAGGTGTGAATGTTTTTTTTGGGGAAAGGAAGGCGGAGCTGAGGTTGCTGTGTGTAAAGCATGGGAGGTTTGTACGACTGTAATATAACAGTATAGCTGCACGACGCTAACTGGGCCTCTCCTCACCCTAGCGAGAGCCATACCCCGCAATTGGGGGAGCAACAGTACACGCATCCCAAAGTTGTGTTGTAGACACCACCGATTCACCTCCCATGCTAGTAATAAAAAAAAAAAAAAAAAAATCAGAATCGAGTGGGTGGGCTACACTAATAATAACTGTAGAGGAAGTTACTGTGCTAATTCACTCTATGAAAGGTACTACCTGTTCTTTAGACCCAATCCCCACTATATTACTGAAAGCTGCAGTTTCCGTGCTTGCAGAACGTATTGTTAATATTGTTAATACATCGTTACTAATAGCTGTGTTCCAAGAGGTATTAAAATCGCCATTATTAGGCCCCTACTAAAGAAATCAGATCTGGATTGCAACAATAACATTTGCTAATTTGCTCCCTTTTATGGCTGATTTTAAAATTTTAACCTTAAATGTCAGAGGACTGAAGAATGTTTTGAAAAGAGCAGCGATGTTTGACAGGCTGGCAGCCTCTGCCTTGCAGTTATGTTTTTACAGGAAGTCCACCTTCGAGATCAGCGGGATGTGGTCATTTTCTCTTCGGGTGGAGGAAAGGTAGATCATACTGGAGTGTGGGTGGCGTCCACTCAACAGGTGTGGCATTCTCTTTGGTGAACAAAGTTTTATGTAAGCATATTAACTGTTACACAAGGTAGAGTACTGGGAGTGGACGCCACCTGGAGGGGACAGCGCATCCGTGCAATGTGCGTCTATGCTCCGGTAGAGGCCGCATCCTGCATATCTTTTTTAGAAGAGTTGGCCCCCTTTTGTGTCTGTAATAGACATTTAAAAATTGGTGGGGATTTTAATATATATCTGGAGGGTAAAGAGAATGTTAGCATCAAACATTTTAAGAATTTTATACTCAGATTTGGTCTTTCTGATGGTTTTAGAGTATGTAACCCCAATCATCCGGACATTACCTGGTCTAATAGTAGAGAAGCACAAAGTCGCCTGGATTATATTTTAGCTTCTGACTATCTTTTTTCTGCCGGACGCCGTTCTTCTGTCCCGCTGGCTTTCGTCACGCCGTTTCCTCTTTCTTGCTGCTCAGTGTTCAGTCGCCAGCCTTCCCAGCCTGCTTAGCACCCCCAGGCTCTTTTTCCAATAGACTGGCAGACATGGTCACCCCATCATTTTTTCCAGAAGTGCCCCCAGTGGTTGCACACCCACATTTAACATTATTCCCCATAATTCAACTATTTACATTTAGGAGTTTACCTCCTAAAACAGTAACACGGGGTCGTTACAATACAATAAAATTCCTTTAATTATCCTGAGTTTATTCTTTATCCATATTTTATTACACAAATCAACTTTTTGCTCCAGGAACCAATGGGGTTCCTTACCGGGTTTATAAAGGTGCCCCAGATGTCTTAAAGTTTTTGTGGAAGCAGATGGTGGTTGTATGGAAAAAGTATCATTCCAAAAGAATGGCGGCGAGCAGGAGGGGTATTTATACCCAAAGAAAGATACGGTAGAAATAGGGCAATTCAGGCCAATATGCCTTCTTAATGTTGAAGGGAAAATATTTTTTAATGTTGTGGCGCAGAGGTTGTCTGCATATTTATTAGCCAACAATTTAATTGACACATTTGTGCGGAAAGCAAAAATTGCTGGTTTTTCAGGCTGTTTAGAGCATTGTAGTATGATCTGGCACCAGATAAAGGAGGCCAAGATGGAAGGTGAAGACCTAAACGTGATTTTTTTGGACTTGGCGAATGTCTTTGGTTCAGTGCCGCATGTTTTGTTGTGGAGGGCATTTGATTTTTTTAAAATCCCAGAGTGTCTTATGAGACTGGTTAAGGTGTATTTTAAAGACATCCAGTTTTATTTTTGTACCAAACAATACACCACATCTTGGCAGTGGTTGGGGATTGGCATAATGGCTGGATGCACAATCTCACCTCTGGCTTTTAGCATGGCTATGGAGGTGATAATAAGGGCTTCGAGATGGGTGGTTGGGGTATGAGGCTGAAGGACAGTTCTCGCCTTCTGCCAATCAGAACGTATATGGATGATATGACTGTGCTTACTACTACTGTCCCGTGTACTTGTTGCTTATTAACAAAGTTGAATGGCAATCTAAAGTTGGCCGGATTCAAAATTACACCTAGCAAGTGTAGGAGCTTGTCAATAGTTAAAGGAAAGTTATCGCAGGAGAATTTCCAGATTGATGGGGAAAAGATTCCATCAGTGGCTGAAAGGCCAATTAAGAGCTTGGGTCAATGGTATGATTCCTCACTAAGCGACAGGGAGCAGGTTAAAAGATTAAGGGAGGATGTAGTGCAGGCAATTAATAGGATTGATAAATCTTTTTTACCAGGGAAGCTGAAGGTTTGGTGCCTGCAGTTTGGTTTATTGCCTAATATTAGATGGCCGCTAACTAACTAGGTTCCTATGTCAGGGGTTGAAAGACTGGAAAGGGTTATGAGCAAAGCTATTAGGAGATGGTTGGGAGTTCCTCATTGTTTGAGTAGTGTGGCTTTGTATGGAAAGGGGGTTTTGGAATTACCACTGACTAGTCTTGTAGAAGAATTCAAGTGTGCCAAGGTTGGCTTGGAATTAACATTGTCAAGCACAAGAGACCCAATGGTGAGATCGGTTCCTTGTAAGTTTAAAAAGAGGACGTAAGTGAAATCGCGGGAAGCTGTTGCACATGCGTAGACAGCGCTTGAGCACAGAGATGTGGTCGGTCAGGTGCAGGTAGGTAGGGCGGGGCTCGGTGCCGGTAGTCGAATAAAGTTGTGGAGTAAAGCTAAGTTGCTGGAGAGGAGAAAGATGGTGATTAGTTTTATCCGCGAACAGGAAGGGGGGGATGAGGCAGGTAACTGCGACGTCACATGGTGTGCAAGGGCAATGTTTGGCTTGGGAGCATGTGGAGAAACGGAAGATCAGCTGGCATGATCTGTGGGTGATGGACGCCGGTCGTATTAAGTATCTCATTGGAGCCACCTACGATGTTCTCCCTACTCCACAGAATCTTAATCGCTGGGTAGGTGCAGAGCTGACTTGCAGCTTGTGTGGTGGTATAGCCTCTTTGAGGCATATTTTGTCTGCATGTAAGGTTAGTTCATCTCAGGGAAGATATACTTGGAGGCATAATGAAGTGCTAAAATCCTTCACATATTTGTTGGAGAACAAGCGGGTTGAAGTCAATTCTCTCCCGCGTTGCGGGAGAAATAAGGTAATTTCTTTTGTGCGGGAGGGGGAGAGCGTTGCATGTCACGCGCATGGACGCGGCGGTACAAGTTTTAAGTGGGGTGAAGTTCAAGACTGGAAGTTAGTAGTGTAACCGAGCGTTCTTGTCGGGTTCGCCTAGACCCTTAGGGCTCCAGAAAATAATAAATGGTACCCGTCCGGGTTGGTTTCCAACATCTTCAAAATCTTTATTGGATGCCACACGTGTATAACTTACAAGAAGACTTGCTGATGCACTCCAGTGTGCATGTACAGAGTCCAGCCTATAGCCAACCCCCGAGGGAGAAAAGACCTCATCATACACACATATGTACACTAGTGAACAGTCTCCTAGTGTCACCAACATTCAAAATTAAATCTTTTACATATGTCCCCTCTGTCCAGAAGAAACGTCCACGTTTATTCAAGAACAATAACCCCAGAAAAAAAAAACATAAACAACAACCACAAAAGCTCAAGAAAACAGGAAGTATACAACAGAAGGCAATGAAATCACAACAGCCCTGCAACAGAACACTTGCCATCACAATTTTTTTTTTCATTCTAAATTAATTAGGAGGGGAACCCAAAAACAGAGTCACTAGGAATTTAGTAAGTCAAAAAGTCACTCAGATAGCCAGGCGGTTTCAAAATCCTCCCGTCCGACTCACATGCGGGTCTAACCCAGCAGGCCTCTCAGATGAACAGTTCGTCTCAGGTGAAGTGCTCAGTTCTTCCTGGGGAGAAATGCACTCTGCACCCCCAGACATGACACAAGAGATGGGGAACTTGGCAATGATTCAGGAATGCCACACATGGCTTCACAACAGGGGAGAAACAGGCAGTGTATAAGGCCTCAGTCTATTATAATGCACTACCTGCCCTCTCTCCTCAGAGTCAAATGGATTAGTAATATGATAATCAGCCCAGATTCACCACCCAAATCCATAACCTGCACAATCTCATACAATCCCTTCCAATGGGGTGCCAGCTTCATGCGGCTCTCCACTGGGTTGCTGAGCCACACCATGGCACCCACAGCATAGGGCTGGTGCCGCAGTCCTTTGTCATGGTACAGTTTCTGACGCTCATGAGCTTCCTCACTGTGCCTCCCGTGCACTACAGAACGCAGAGTTCAATTTTGTTAACACTGAGGAAACAAACTCAGCATGAGGACCCGGACATCTGTAAGTTCAGAGCACGAGCGGGAACAATATCTCAGCAGAGACCAGTGCTTCTCGTCCATGGGTCAAAAAGTATGGTGTGAATGAGTGGGGCATGGGTGTTGTAAGCGAAAGCCACATGCTTCACATAATCGTCCCATTCCCACCATAGGTCAAGAGAGTCTTAGCCAGTTGATCCACTAGAGTCCTATTAAAACATTCATCCCATCCGATTTTCAGATGGTAGGGGAGTGATACGCGTCTTCTTAATTCCCAGCAGCGGCAAAGGGTCTGAACCACCTCTGCTTTGAACTGACGGCCCTGGTCAGAGTGCAAAGTCTCGGAATGCCATGAACCAATATATTGTCCTCAAACAGGCAATGTGCAACTGTCTGCGCAGATTGGTTAGGCAGAGCATACAAGTTGACAAATTTGGTGAAATAGTCCTTGATTACCAGCACATACCGACTCCCTTTGGTGGTCACCGGCAGCTCCAAGATGTCCATAGCCACCCTCTCAAATGGCCATACTGTCTGGAACCCACCCATAGGTGCTTGGTGGTTTGGAACAGGACTCCAGCGAGTCTGACATGCCCTACACTGCTCACACCATGTTTTTATGTCTCTGAACATGGAAGGCCAGTAGCATAATCGTCTCGCCTGCCCCACCACACGCTCAGAGGAGAAATGGGCAGAGGCTGGAGCACCATGCAGCTGTGAAAGAATGGCCAGTACTAGTGCCGAAGGAATGATTATTTGGGTGATAGGATTACCCGTGAGTGAAACAGACAACAGAGCGACACAACAGTCCATCAATGATCGCAAGATGGTTAAAATCAGTCCAAACGTAAGCACCGAAAGGCTCCCTTTAACTGTTTCCTGGATGGCCTGTGTGACTGCTCCACCCAGCTCAACACGGCGTTAATATCAGGGTCAGCCTCCTGCATAGCCCTGATGTCAGAGGCATTGTGTGATAAAGCATGTAGGGGAAACATGCTGTCTGAACTCCCCTGTGTCTTTGCAACAGTCACTTCCTCTGAAGGGTCTGCCACCTCAGAGGCACTCAGAATGTCAACATTCGCCCGCTGAGAGCTCACCACATTCACCTCCAACACTTCCTTGCCGCTGGGCTCTATGTCATCCACGCCAGGTGTCACAGGGCGACAAGAAAGTGCGTCCACGTTTTTGTGTTGATGGCCCTTCTTACGTACAATAGTCCAATTAAGAGGATCCAGCTCCAGAATTCATCTGCCTCACCTGCCTGTAGGGTCGTCATCAACAAACATACGCCGAAGCGCCAAGAGTGGTCGATGGTCCATGATCATAGTAAATGAAGCAAGTCCAATGTAGTGCCGGAATTCTCTTATTGCCCACACAATGGTCCACAGCTCATGATCAAAACTGGACCAACGCCTCTGCGCAGGGTTCAATGCCCGGCTGGCATACGCAACCACATGCTCAAGTCCATCTTTGTCCTGGGCGAGCACTGCACCAACAGCCCATTTAGAGGCATCAGCGTAGATTTTAAAAGGGACACTGAAATTGGGCAATGGCACAATTGGGGCAGAAGACAGCACCGTTTTCAAATAGTCAAATGCAATTCCACACTCAGTCATCCATACAAAAGGAATGTTCTTTCCAACAAGCTGATTAAGTGGAGCAGCATGCTTTGAAAAGTCTTTCACGAACCGTCGATAATAAGAACAGAGCCCCACGAATGCCCTGACCTCAGAAGGAGACAGTCCCTCACTTTCTCAATGTTCTTGGGGTCAGGTTGGAGACCCTGCCAAGAGACGACATGTCCAAGAAAAACCACATGATCTTGCGCAAGGTGGCACTTTTTCGAATTCAATTTCAAACCTGCAGACTGAATTCTTGCAAACACCTCATTTAGACTAGACAGGTGTTCCTCAAACGTCTTGCTGTAAATCAAAATGTCGTTGAGATATACCATGCAGACATGCCAGGGAGCCCTCTGAGCACTAGCTCCATTAAACGCTGGAATGTGGCGGGAGAGTTTGACAGGCCATCGGCATGGAACGCCACTGATAGAGCCTCTGCCCAGTGTAAATGCTGTTTTTTTCTCTGTCCTCCTCGGCAACTTCCACCTGCCAATAGCTGTTAGAAAAGTCCAATGTGCTGAACTATACAGAGCCTGCCAACGCATCCAGGGTATCATCCACACGGGGCAGAGGCTGAGAGTCCTTAAGTCACACTGTTCAAGCGCCTGTAGTCCACACAGAATCGCCAAGTACCACATTTCTTTCTCACAAGCACAACAGGCGAGGCCCAGGGACTACAGCTCTCCTCAATGATACCGTCAGCTAACAGGTCAGCTACTTGTCTCTCTATTTCAACACGTTTCTCAGGAGATGTATGATATGCATGCTGTTTGATAGGAGCCTGCTCCCCAGTTCTGGTGTAATGCTTCACCAGGGTGCATCAACCAACATTCCGTTTAGAGGAGCTAAAGACATCATTGTACTTAAACAGCAAGTGCAGCCCTTTCGGATACAGAAACAGGTGACTCCTCCAGCAATACAGGAGACCCTATTCTAGAGGAGGATGTGACTGCCACGCCAACTGGAGCATGCAGGAGAGGCTGGACGTCAGACTCACTGACTGAGTAAAACTCACCCAGGTGCATTCCTTGTCTCAATGTGATGTCCTGTCCGGTAGGATTCAAAATCCGGGTCCTCGTCAGTCCGTTGCGCACTCGGTGACAGTGTGAGCAACCACTAGACTGGCAGAATCGGGTACATTCGGCTCTAAATAACCAACAAAGTCACTCGGCAACTGAGCCGTGTTGGGTACACAAAGCTGAACTGGCACAATTGACTCGCTGAGGGGTCTTAAGTTCGTAGTTGTGGCCAGAGACACATTACCTCACACTGGAACAAAGTCTTTGCTAGTAAGAAGAGGAACAGAAATGTCCCAGAGCCGCAGCTGTGCATTGCTGATGTCCAACAAAGCATGATTTTCAACAGAAAGTCCCACCCCAACAACACAGTCTGTGTGGTCTTCTTATGACATGAAAGGCTGCTACCATGAGCTCGTCCCCAGCTGGAATGTAACTGTAATGGTGCCCAAAGTATCCAGCATCTGTCCATTCACGGCACGGGCCGCCAATAGTCCTTTCTTAAATGGGCGGTTACAAAGTGCAGAAATTGACATGCGAAATCTGCGCTCATGAGAGGTACGCTGGAACCAGAGTCCACCAATACTGAACCGCCACACCTTCAATTACTCCTTTCACATATGACACCAGCAGTTCCTGGCTAGTGCCAACCCTCATCCTTAATGTCCTCTGATATTGAATTACTGTCATTAGTGGTGTCAGTTTGAGGGCCCTTGGGCAGCACAGCTGGTGTTTGGGCCGCAACATCAGCTACAGACCGCTTCTTCCGATCCTCCTCATAGCTGTTCCGCCTGTGAGAGCTTGGGCTGGGGCTGCGTTTAGCAGGAGATCGAGCAGTATATGAGTCATTATGATCCCGAATTCCCCCAAATGACTCACCAATCATCTCTGTGCTGAAACATCCTCCTCTCCGGTGAACGACCTCTTCTGCACTCCATCAAAAGTAAGCGAATGGCATCCGCAGCACCGCAGCATTGGTGCAAACCATTCGACAGAGAGCGGCCTCCACCCACTCGTCCATACCACCAGAACTCACTCTGGCCTTCAGTCTTCGGTTTTGTCACCCATGCGTCTCAGCTCTGTTTTCATGTCCTCATTTCCTCTGTCAGTCTGTCTATTGCTCTGTACAGACCTCCATCATTAGCCACAGAGTGAACAGCAGCAACTGGCCCCCCAGCACTGTCACAGTGAGCAGCACTGAGAGACCTGTAATCAGTGTTCACTGCATCTCTCACATTCTCACATCGACCTGCAATTATCACAGCCTCCTCCAAATCCGTCGAGCCTTGTTCATAACATTTCGCTTGAAGCACTGGATCCAGACCCGCCAGGAATTTCTCTTCCCTTTGAGCATTATCTCCATAATCAGGAAAAGCCTCGTCCACCAACCTGCAGATCTTGGTAGCATACACCACCAAACTCTCTCGTGGAGCACGAGGGCGGGCTGATAGACTGGCTCTGAAGTGATCCATAAACTGTTTCTGGCCAAAAGTCTTTTTAAGTCTTTCTTTCACAGCCTTGTAATCAGTCTGAACTGTAGCAGGGAGGCTGTCCCACAGAAGAAAGAAAGGCTGCGTTGCTCAAACACGTTGGTAAAATCCTCGCCAATTCGTAATTATACGAAGCACCGCCGTCTCCCTCCGTGAGCGCCCTGACCGCGACCTTGAACTGACACGCCCAGCATAGAAGCTCTGCGTATCATCACCGGAGAACGGCGGCGACAGTTCAATTCGAACGTGTCTATTGCCCCTGACCTGACCACATCCTGGACAGACGTCATCGTCGTCCTACACCACATGATGACCGCGAAGCATGAACTGTGTTTGGGGGAAGCACACTTGAGTGGGGAGTACTAGCCTATGTGAACATCAAATGGTTCGAGTTTTGTTGTCACCTCCATATGCTGATGTGGTGTGTGGTTGGTTTGTTGGTGGTTAATGTATGGCTGGGGTGGGAGGTCCTTTGGTGGGTGGATTCACTGGGATGGCACTGCGGGCATGGAGGGGGGTGGGTCTGGGATACCAGATCCCACCGTTGAGCCTTCTGGAGGTGTCATGGGCTCAATTCAATGAAACATCAACAAAAGAAGGTGCCCACTTGACAACCGCAACGAAGTGCTCATGGTGGCTCCCGGCAAGGAGGATGGTGCTTGCGCATGATGTGGGTGATTTTTTAGTGTCCAGCCCCCCTTGATTTTGGCACGAGGGGTTGAACATCTTTCCCTGTGTATTATTGCATGTAAATCTGCTAATCATGTAATATATTTTGCAATATATTTGCAGGCTTATACGAGGATGGATCCAATTGCTGAGTTTTTATTGGACAAGAGTAGAGTCAGCTTGAAGTCTTGGAACAGAAATGAGGTCGATACTAGAAAGGTCATAGCAGGCATGGGCAAGATCGTGGTCGGGGACATGTTGGGTCAAAACTGGGAATGGGATCTTCAGGGTTGGACAAAATTTGTGGTCATGGGACAGGCAGGGTCAAAGTCAGGACAGAAAGCACTGGGCCCGATAAAACGTGGTCATAAACTGAACTGGTTGGGATACACTGAGACAAGGCCGTAGTCAAAAGACAGAATTGGGTGGATTCCTGGGTCTCAAAGAGTTTCGTTTATCAAGGAAGCATGAGATAAGGCATTTAAGTTCTGATGACATTCCACAGCTTCCCATTGTAGACCTCTCCTATTTATGCTCTGTCTAAATGTTGTTCAGGTGTGATGGTCTCACCTCTGGGAGGTGCTTGTGGTTTGTGTGACAAGAAAACTTTGAGTGAATTAAGAAACAGAGAAAGAAAGAAGAAAAAGAAAGAGAGAGAGAGAGACTAGAAATCCAAAGTCTAGCAATACAGATCCACAGGGGAAAAAAAAAAAAAAAAAAAAAAAACTGCTGGTCCACCTACCCTCTCACAGAGAACCTGTCAGTTGCCTCTTTATTTATAGGTGTGTGAGTGAGAGAATTCCTAAGTAAACATCTCTTACCCTTCCCCTCAGACCCCCAAGGACAGAATGGACATTAAATTTCCATTTTTTCATTTCACAGATTTTCCAAAGCGACGTACATCTCCAAGAACAATACAGAAGTGCATTACACCAACAGGAGAGATCTAGATGTAGAACGTGACTCTTGAGTACAGTCAGTTTGTCTCTTACCACTGTATAAATCTATACAGATTATATGAGTAGCTTCATACAGAGGTTTCTTTTTAATATTAAAATATCACATTGTACAGGGCAGCATGGTGGCACAGCAAATAGCACTGCTGCCTCACAGCACCTGGGTGGTGCAAGAGAATGTGGATTTGATCTCTGCTCAGTCTGTGTGGAATTTGCATCTTCTCACTGCAACCTGCTTGGGTTTCCTCTGAGGGCCCTGGTTTCTTCCTACAGTTCAAAGACACACAGGTCAGGTAAACTGCTGGTGTTAAAATTGCCTGTCGAGTGTGAGGAAATGCGTGTGTGATTACTCTATGATGGACTAGTATCCTGTCCAGGGTGTACCCCACTCAGCCTTGCATCTTCTGGGATGACTCCTGACCAGGACAAGTGCATATTGCAAATGGATGGCTGGGTAACATCGTACATATTTATCAAGCAAATTGGGGAGAAGTGAGTCCGCAAGAGCGGAGTTTTGAGACTCTTCTTAAATGTAGAGAGAGATTCAGCAGTTCTGAGTGAGAGGGAGAGGTCAGTGCAGCACATTGAGACAGAAGCAAAAATCTGCATTTGGTTTTGGACTTTTGTGTGTGGGACCACCAAGTGGGCAGAGGTGGAGGAGCAGAACCATCTGGTTAGGGTTTACCAAGTGTTTAAGTCTAGATATTAGGGAGCAGATCCAATATTCATTTTGTAGCCTGCAACCAGAGTCTTGAATTTTATGTGGGCAGCGTCAAGAAGATACTGTAGAGAGAAAAGGAGGAGAGATACATGGAAACGCTTAGGCAGGTGAGACATGACTTGTGCAGCAGCATTCTGTATCAGCTGGAAATATTTGATGACAGAGGTTGGAAGGCCAGACAGGACAGAGTTGCAGTCGCCGAGGCATAAAATGGCCTGGACCATGGCCTGGACAAGGAGTTGTGTAGTTTGTTGTGACAGAGGGGTGCATTATGGCAGCATGGTGGCACAACAAGTAGTGCTGCTGTTTCACAGTGCGTGGGTGGTGTGAGAAAAACAGCGTTCGATCCCCGCTCAGTCTCTGTGGAGTTTGCATGTTCTCCCCGTGTCTGTGTGGGTTTCCTCCCACAGTCCAAAGACATGCTGTTCAGGTTTCCCCACAGTGTATGAATGACACCCAGAGAGAGTGTGTTTCACTGATGTATGGATCAGCGCCCTATTGTAGTAGTGTATCTAGCAGTGTACATCACAGTGGTGAATTAGGTGTGTGGCCTAGTAACACTACACAGAGTTCATTGTAAGTTGCTTTGGAGAAAAGCATCTGCTAAGTGAATAAATGTATCTGCAGGGCCAGGTAATGTCATCAATGTGTTGAGAGAAGCAGGGATGTGAGTGAATTGTTACACTGAACTTCTTAGGTAATCAAGTACATGAAATGAGCCAAGTTGTCCTGTTTCATAGAGAGTTCTCAATGGGAGGATGGACTGGATAAGAAGGATCTCTATTTTTGGAAAGGTTGAGTTGTAGGTGGTGATCAGACATTCACACAGATATGTCAGAGAGGCAACCGGTGATACATGACAGTCCAAAACTGTAACTTTCGTTTCATTTTTGTTCGCTTACAGAGCAATACTGGAGTGCTGCCCTACTCTATTTTTGCTCCAGTCACTGCCTTTAATAAATTATTTGCGCATGTGATGTTTCATCTATGTAATCCTTCTCTGTGTGGCAGTCTTCATGTGTCTTCCCCTTTACTGCGGGGGATAAAACATATAACCACTGCACTATGGCTTACTGGTTTCCTGGAATTCCGTGGTGCTCCACTACAGCCAACTATGATCAGGACAAAACATGGGTGAACTGGTTCTCCTTAGGTACTATACTGTACTTTACTGTGTTCACCAGGAATAGTAAGGAACATTTTTACACTCCAACTGAGAACTCAACATGGATCAAATTTTTAGAGGTTGTGCATTTAACTCTTAGACTACAATCTTACACTAAAAATTGCACCTATTGCTATTGTGAGCAAGGTACTTTGCTCCAGTAAAATTACCCAGCTGTATGTGTAATGGGTACATAATTATAAGAAGTTTAACACTGGAAGTCGCTTTGGATAGAAGTGTGAAATAAATGAAAGTAGGATCACACTTTACATACATGTATATTATGTGGTAGGAAAAAGAGAGCAATGACACTGATACTTGGTCTCAGGTTACAGAAGCCTTAATGCAATATATGCACACAGGTGAACCTCCTGGGGAGAGTCACACTGAGAACAAGCAGAATACAGCTATTTATACACCGTGGGGTGGGGATAGTAAATTTCCACTAGTACAGCCGTTAGTTCAGCCTCCGTGCCTTGTTCCTCTTGTGGAGGTGTAGGTGGTTTAGTTCCTTCTATCCCACGGCAGCAGTTTCTTCATTTGGTGTTGCTATCTTATCTTTGCAGGTGCAGTTGTAATGTGTCCTTGCAAATGCAGCCTTATCACTCATTGCATTACATATTTTTGCAAGCAATTATTACAATCCCTAATTCATAGTTGAAAGGCAAATAAAGGGCCTCACAAAAAGTAGAATGAACAATTGATGAAATTTTTTCTCATACTCCCCACTCTGAGACTTTCTCAAACGTCTCACCAACACTAGTGGCCTAAAACCCCTTGGGCAATTCAATCAGGGCCTTCGCCCTCCTCTGGAATCTGTTGATAATGGGTGTACATTTGCAAGTTCAAAGGGGTGATGGAGCTCAGTAATACGTGTTTTAAGAAGGGAAAAACCACAGCATAGTAACAGAAGAAAGATAAAAGTATTCCAAACATCAAGAGAGCTCGTAACCAATCCGCCCACCCGGAGAAAAAGGAGCCGAACCAGGATTTTTCAGCTCTAAAATTGTGAAACTTCTTCCTTATTTCATTGATGTGGTCGGCGAGATAATATGTTCCGAGTGGTCAGGTATGTATGTACTGTTCTGTGAGATATTTTTAGATTTGTTTTGGGTTTCTGCCACCTAGTGGTCATTTAGGAGAGTAACGTTATTCTTTACGTTATTTTGTACTGTTACATTATTGGATGGATGGGCCATGTGACACAGGCATAGATATGGTTTAAGAATCGGGAAGTGTTTTCAGTCGATGTGTGCCATGCGGTCGGCTTGCGGCTCCAGCGCCTTCCCTCCTTGTTTGTGCCTTGGAAAGCATCGCTTGTAAGTTGCATTTACGTTTTTAGTAAATTATAGTAGCGTGAATGTAATATTTACGTTATGTTAATAGTGTAGACGTTATTTGTGTATTTATGGGTATTTGTATGTAACGATATGTAAATAACGTTTAGTAATTAGTGTCGCTTTGTATTGTTTTAGTTTTACAAAAAAGACTGTACTTTCATGAGAAGGAAGACAACAGTAAAGGCATTCAACTTTACTCCAGCCTCTGACTTTCTCTGGAAGCTTGTTAGCTATCTGTCAATTTGCATTAGACACGCACTGAGGACAGAATAGTAAAAAAGCGACTTCACAGCGGGCACTACAGTAACGGGAAAGCAAGGGAAACGCAGCTCATGATGTCGCACACCCAAGTAGCCGAACTGGAACGATTGTCCATTGCCGATGAGGGCATTTCACGACGGGACAATGTGTGTGAAACAAAATCACAATGTTCTACTTCATCTGAATCTTCCTCAGCCAGCTTAGCGGCAGTCAGAGCTCACGTCAAAGTTGAAGCTGCACGCGCTCGTGCAGCTTTCATTCAGCACAAGGCCGAGTTGAAAGTCCAAGAAGCACGCATAGCTGCCGAGCTTTCAGCACTGGCGCAGGAGAAAGAAGTTGCAGTAGCTGTAGCAGAAGCTGAAGTCTTTGAGGCAGCAGCAGAGATGGAGGGTCGAGAGGACGGCGGGAGTTACCATGCAATGGCTTGTGTTGCCATGCAGCATACCCGCGACTATGTCAAACAACATTCCCAGCTATCTGATAGTGATACAGAACCCCCAATGCTTCAGCCATTTTCACCATCTCTTTTACCCAACACCAAACCCAAAGCTACAGCAGGCGCACAGAAGCAGACTCCCGATTACAGCGGAGCTCCTCACACATTACCTAAACATGCAGCAAGGCAGCCTGAGAGGTCAACACCAGTGGCTTGTCAACACATCACGAGGAACAACGACAACCACAGGGTACAGCTACCTGAAGGACCAACGCCTGCAGTTCATCACCATCCCAACCGTCAGTACCCTTCTGCTCATTTGCAGCCTCCCTCTTTCAACAGAACCTCATTCCAGCTGCAGGACGACAGGACTGGTATGAGTGACATAGCAACTTACCTGGTACGCCGAGAGCTTGTGAATTCTGGTCTCATCAAGTTCAACGATCGACCAGAAATTATTGGGCATGGAGGTCTTCGTTCTGCAACGCCATTGGAGGGCTAAACTTAACTGCTAGCGAGGAGCTCAACCTTTTAACAAAATGGTTAGGCCCACAGTCTTCAGAGCACGTAATGCGAGTCCGTTCCGTGCATGTTGCCAGCCCTTCTACAGGATTGAAGATGGCCTGAGAACGCCTAGAGGAGTGCTATGGTTCCCCTGAAGTAATTGAAAGAGCTCTTTTTGACAGGATAGAGAGTTTTCCTAAAGTCAGTCACAAGGATCCCTTAAGCTCAGGGAATTAGGAGACCTGCTTAGGGAGCTAGAGTCTGCTAAGTCTGAAGGCTATTTGCCTGGGCTCTCCTACCTAGACACCGCCAAGGGCGTCAACCCTATAGTGGAAAAGTTGCCACCTGGTCTTCGAGAGAGGTGGTTAGTTCAAGGCTCATTATACAAAGAAGAGTACAGTGTTTCATTTCCTCCACTTTCATTCTTCACGAACTTTGTATGTAGTGAAGCATGCAGAAGGAATGACCCTAGCTTACTCTCTCAACAGTCTCTACCACTCCGCCAGACAGTTCCTACAGGTTTTCATCAGGATCACCAAAACACGAACGAGGAGAGAGGAGATCGGGATATTTCAAGACTCAGGTTTCTGCTCACAAGATTGAAGTCGCATCACATCAACAGGCTTCTCAGCAAGATGGCTCAAGTGGGAAGCTGAGTGACGTCGACAGACAATGTCCTATTCACAAGAAACCTCATCCTCTAAAAAAGTGCAGAGGTTTTCGGAGCAAACCACTCAAAGAGCGCAAGACCTTTCTTAAGGAACACAATGTCTGTTTCAGATGCTGTTCTTCTACTACTTACCTGGCAAAAAACTGTAAGGCAGCTTTAAAGTGTAAAGAATGTGATAGTGACGCTCACATTTCTGCGCTTCACCCTGGACCGCCTCCGTGGAATGTAGCAGACCCCTCCTCAGAGCATGGCGGGGAGGGTGAACAAGAGCCTTCTCAGTCCGTGGTCACCTCGACGTGCACAGAGGTCTGTGATGAAGCTAAAGGACCTAGATCTTGCTCTAAAATCTGTTTGGACACCAAGGAAAGGCCATTAAAGTCTGTTATTCTGGACGACCAGAGTAATAGATCATTGGCAAAATCTGAATTCTTTAACCTCTTCCACATCGGTGGGTCACACTCGCCATATACTCTCCGCACATGCTCAGGAATCACCGAGACATTTGGGAGGAGAGCCACAGGATTCATGCCAGAATCATTGGATGGTAAGACAAGTGTCGTGCTCCCCACACTCATTGAGTGCAATCACAAGCCAGATGATTGGTCAGAGATTCCGACTCCAGAAGTCGCACAGCACCACAGTCATCTTACGCCCATTGCTCACAGAATACCACAGCTAGATCCAGAAGCCCAGATACTGTTGCTTCTAGGGCGTGACATCCTGCAGGTTCACAAAGTCAGAGAGCAACGCAATGGTCCAAACAATGCGCCCGATGCTCAGAGATTAGACTTTGGTTGGGTAGTTATAGGCAATGTTTGCCTGGGCTCAGCACACAAGCCAGGTCCTGTAACTTCTTTCCGGACCAACATTCTGGAAAACGGACGTCCATCTTTTTTTACTCCATGTCCTAATCACCTCCAGGTCAAGGAGAGGTTTGACGTCGAGGCCCAGCATTGCAACCCTTTGCACGGACTTGCACACGACACTGCAATGCTTGAGGACTGCAACCTTGGCAGTATGATCTTTCGGAGAACCAAGGACGATAACAAAGTTGGTCTCTCCATTGAAGATAGACTCTTTCTACAGGTCAGGGCCAAAGAGATGTTTATGGACGATACCAATAGCTGGGTGGCACCACTTCCTTTTCAATCCCCTCGGCAGCGGCTCCCAAACAATCGGGACCAAGCTCTTACTCGCCTCAAATCTCTTTGTCGTATCTTAGAGAAAAAACCTGAGATGAAAGCTCACTTTGTGAACTTCATGCACAAGATCTTCGATCACGATCAAGCCGAGCTGGCTCCACCACTGCTTGAGGGAGAGGAACGATGGTACTTACCCATCTTTAGCGTGTACCATCCTCGCAAGCCAAGTCAGATCAGAGTTGTCTTCGACTCCAGTGCACAGCATTGTGGCGTCTGTCTGAATGACGTGCTACTTACTGGGCCAGATCTCAACAACAGCCTACTGGGAGTCTTGCTGCGCTTCCGAAAAGAGGCAGTGGCTGTGATAGGGAACATCGAGCAGATGTTTCACAGTTTTATCGTCAGGGAAGATCACAGAGACTTTCTTCAGTTTTTGTGGTTCAAGGACAACGACCTCAACAAAGAGATTGTCGAGTACCGAATGAAAGTTCATGTATTCGGCAACAGCCCATCTCCAGCCGTAGCCATCTATGGTCTTCGTCGAGCAGCTCAGCATGGAGCAAATGAGTACGGTATGAATGTCAGAGATTTTGTGGAACATAACTTCTACGTCGACGATGGTCTCAAGTCACTCCCAACAGCGGCCGATGCTATTGACCTCCTGAAAAGAGTACAGGACATGCTTGCAATCTCCAATTTGCGGCTTCATAAGATAGCATCAAACCACCCTGATGTCCTGAAGGCCTTCCATCCAGAAGACCATGCAAGGGACCTGCAGAATGTAGACTTTGATGACAGCTCATCTCTCATCCAACGCAGCTTAGGGTTAAGCTGGGATCTCAAACAGGATGTTTTCACCTTCAGAGTGGTGCCAGCAGAGAAACCTTTCACCCGTAGGGGTGTCTTAGCCACAGCCTGTTTGACCCTCTCGGATTTGTCGCACCAGTCGTCATCCGAGGGAAGTTCCTGCTGCGAGAGCTCACCAACAGCGAAGCTCTTGACTGGGATAGCCCTCTGCCAGAGGACAAAGAAGCAGAATGGAGAATATGGACAGACTCCTTGCAAGATCTAAGTTCAAGATACCAAGACGCTACACCAATGCAACGTTTGCCACTGCTCAAAGAAAATAGCTGCATGTTTTCTCAGATGCCTCTCTGAAGGCCATTGCCGCTGTGGCTTACCTCAAGGTGATTGGCGGTGACGGAAAGTGCCACGTGGGATTTGTTTTGGGGAAAACGAAACTTGCACCTCTGTCCGTGCACACCATCCCACGACTGGAGCTTGGAGCTGCTGTGTTGGCAGTGGAAATGGCAGAGCTGATTCAGAGTGAGTTGGACATTAGCCTCGATACCTTGCAGTTCTACACAGACAGCAAGGTTGTTTTGGGATACATATATAACAGGACCAGACGGTTCTACGTGTATGTTTGCAACAGAGTACAGCGCATCCTGAGGTTCACCAAGCCCGATCAGTGGCACTACGTCTGTAGCACTCAGAATCCAGCAGACCAGGCAACTTGATCTGTGTCCACAGCTGAGATAGCTACCTCAACATGGCTCACAGGACCCCCATTCCTTTCTCTTCCTGCAGGAGTATCCACCTTAAAGGAGGAGTCGTATGAACTAGTTAACCCAGATTCTGACATTGAGGTTCGTTCTCATGTCACAACTGTTTCTCCACCTGATCTAGGATCCCATCGCTTTGAGCGGTTTTCTTCCTGGAAGTCTCTGGTAAGAGCTATAGCTTTCTTGTCACATATCATTCAGTCCAAAAGAAATGCGGGAGAAGCTAAGCATGAGACATGCAATGGTTGGCATCAGTGTAAAAGACCTCCCACAGCCGAAAAGCTGGCAAAGGCAGAAACTCTGATCATCGGGTGTGTGCAAAGAGAGACGTATAATAACGAGTTCACCTGCCTGGTTGAGGGAAAGAACATCCCAAAAGACAGCCCACTGAGGAAGTTGAACCCTTGTGTGGATGAAGAAGGTCTTCTAAGACTTGGGGGTAGGCTCAGTCAATCAGCACTTGACAGAAGAGAGAAATTCCCTCTCATCATTCCTGGCCACAGTCACATTGACAGACTGCTTGCGAGGCATTACCATGAGAAGGTTAAGCACCAAGGTCGTGTCTTCACAGAAGGGTCTGTGCGCGCAGCAGGATTTTGGATTATCGGAGCCAGGAAGTGCATCAACAATATCGTACATAAATGTATCATGTGTAGCAAGCTTCGTGGAAGAATGACTGCACAGAAGATGGCAGACTTACCGCCTGATCGCCTGAGCACAGAGCCACCATTCACCTATGTGGGTATTGACGTGTTTGGCCCATGGACTGTTACCACAAGGCGAACTCGTGGAGGACAGGCCAATAGCAAGCGCTGGGCAGTGATACCAATACCAGCTATGTCACACGTGATGGTCCTTTTGACCCTCTGAGCAGAGCTATCAGGATGCCATGGTGGTTGGGACCTTTTCGTGGGTGTTATTTCATTTGGTGAAATTTCAGAGGAATGACAGTTCATCGAATTTATGACCCGAGAAGTTGTATCCCACTGTTTCCCATGATGGCCTAGTAGAGGTTCCGGACAGGAGCTTAGTGAAGTAAGTATCCCACCACAAGAATACCTCAGGTAGGGCCCAAGGAACAGGGTTTAGTGGGAGTCCGGTTGAAACAGAGTGTGGAATGTGGGAACACACCCAACACCTAGACTCATTTACAGCTCAGTTCTAAAAATGTTAATACCATGTAGGCCTTTCTCATGCAGATTTTCCACAGATCTCTTACGGCCTGTAACAGAGGTTTCAATTAGGTTACCTCTCTCTTTCTCAGTAGACTTCTCAAACAGTAATACAATAAGCAACACAATCACTAATGCTAATTGTGTTTCTTTTTTGAAAGTTCCTCTCATTCCACACAGTCCTGCCCTTCAGAAAGGGTGCTAGGGTGTCCTTGAATCACTCATGTTGCTGTTGTGCCTGCGTGGGATCAGCTATTTTACAGCAGTAGGTGATGTGAGTCCACAAGTCAATGCCTTCTATTTTCACAGCGTGGGGTGTGGACAGAAGAACTTGATGAGGGCCTCTCCACCGGGGCTGCTTCCAATGTTTCTTTCACAGGTCACGGATGAGAACCCAGTCGCCTGGGAGCAGCTCTAGCGTGTCTTCCCGGTTAGGGGTTCACTGGTTCTGTCGCACCTGCTGATGCACCTCCTTCAGTGTTCGTTGGAGACCTGAAAGATACGAGAGTAGATCATCATCCACAGTTTCCAATGAAACTCTTCCACTTGGCATGGGGGCCGGCATTGGTCTTCCTGTCAGAACCTCAAAACGGGACAGACCCAATTGTCTGTGTGTTTTATCCCTCATAGCCATAGGCCAAAAGGAAGAGAGAATCCACCCAGTGTTCGATAACTAAGAGTTTAGCTCGGCTGGGTGCTGCCCCAGTGCATGCACTTCTGCAGAGAGAATTTCACCAGAGAAGTTTTTTGAAGGATTTGGTCCTGCTTTACTGCCCTTTTCCCTTCTCTATCTACTGCACACTCGGACCGTCTGCTTTCAGGAAGGAGGAGATGCTGTGCGACCAATAATGAGTGGACCAGCTTTTGAAAAGCAGCTCGCCAGCATTTTGACTGACATCCCAAACTCTATGAGCTGCCACCCTGCATCCAAAGACTCTCCAACCTTGCCCGACTTCTCAGCCACAGATATGGGTTTCTACAGAGGACAGACGGGGCACAGCCAACATGAGTACTATCAGAGCCAGACCTACTCACAATCTATGAACCCCTACTCGTACCACCAGTTTAACCCGAACGGAATGGGGGGCCCGGGGGTCTACCCGACAAAGTCAGAATACACCTACAGCAACTCATACAAGCAATACGGGCATTATAAACGGGGAGCTGCAGACACCACCCAAGGACACTGGTAAGTCTGAACTTTCCACAAATATAAACCCATGTAGACTATGATAATGTAATCTTTAATATGAGCTTTCAACATCAGCAAAACATATTCATTTTTCCTTAAACCAGCCCTTGGACTATCAGAGAAAAGCAGCTTGCTTACTAGAGCTTATAGGTTTTCACTGCTGTCCTAGACAAATTGGCAGTTGTTTCAAATCTTTTCCACTTGTAGATGATTTACTGTACAGTGGAATGATTGATTTCAAATAATTTAGAGATCTTTTTAAATCCCTTCCCAGGTCCATGGGCATCCGTAATCATCTTTCTGAAGGATTTACAAAGCTCCTTTGACCAAGGCATGACGACACCACACAATTCAGTAACAAAGAGCAAACCACACACTACATGTCTGAGGTAGGAACACAGGTTCCTCCAGGATACTCCCTAACAATGTCCTCATTATTGGCACCTCATCTAGTAACCGATTCTAATTTTGTGCATTTTAAGTTTACATTAATTTATTTAGCAGACACTTTCCTCCAAAGCAACTTCTAATGGATACTATGTAATGTTATCAGCCCACACACCTTATTCACCAAGGTGACTTACACTGCTAAATACACTACTTACAATGGGTCACTCATCCATACACCAGTGGAACACACACTCTCTGTCACTCGCACACTATAGGTGAACCTGAACAGCATGTCTTTAGACTGTGGGAGGAAACCCACACAGACATGGGAAGAACATGCAAACTCCACACAGACTGAGTGGAGATCAAACCCACATCCTTTCACACCACCCAGGCACTGAGAGACAGCAGCGCTACTCACTGTGCCACAAGTTGTGATAAATGTAGGTGTACTTTTTCCATGTAAAAAATCTGTGTTTATTTAAATCATAAAAAGGACTGCATAATGCGAGTTTGATGTGTCATTTGTTCAAGTATATCACCTTTATGTACAGGCAGTGATTAAATGAAGATCAAATGTCTGCATGTCCACATCTGTTGAAAAAGGTAGTTTTCCATGGGGTGTACTTACTTTTTCAAATGACCGTATATGGACAGATTGACAGTGCATTCCTCATGAAACGGAGAATTCTCATATGCATTTCAGTCATTTAAAAATATGTATATTCCTTTACAGCGATAATTATTCCTCTGTGTAATTTAACCATTGTGATTCTACCTTATCATAAGATCACAGTATTGAGAAACCAACTGCATAGAAATGATGCTAAAGGGAGACCACAGTACCCACCTCAGTGTCTCCAGTTTACAGTGAGGTTCCTCCAGTACAGCACACAGCAGATCCACTCCTGAGTCCCAAAATATGACTGTTGCTCAGGTCCAGCTCTCTCAGCTTTGAACACAACGCTAAAGTCAAAGCTATAGGATCTCTCTTTAATTCTTGGCCATCCAAATGTCTGAAAAGGTAAAAGTAGTCAACCGTTCACAGCATTTTGCATTGAGCTTACACCCTTTAAACTTGGAAACACAAAAGGTAAATTGGATATTGCCACAAATCCCTGCCTCTGTCCACATTCTACCAGTACGCTACTGTCATACTGTGAAACCATGCAATTATACTGTTGTCACAGCATTTTGCTTGTGAGTAATCTCACTGCACAGTAAACTGTCTGTTCAAGGGGAATCTTTTATAATTTTAACATTTAGAAAATGGCATGGCTCAGATCATCATATTAAAGAGTACACTAGAGATACATAACTTCACACGACTGCCAGATGAAGGGATTTCATTAAAGCTCTTTGAAGTAAGTATTTGTAATGTAGCATCACATACAACTGAAGGCTGTGCCTTCGAAGCAGAAACAAGACATTGAATGTAAATTGTAAATGACAAAAATTATGGGAAATATAATTGTGCCATAGCACAGGGATCTGTTATGGCCTGGAAGTTGGTGAGACCCTGCTGGTAGATGCAAAAGGCTGGCTGGAGGGGCAGGTCCTTGAGGAAAGGGGCTCCCTTGGAGTGAGAGAAATATTTCCTTGTTTGCTTTCAAATACTTCTTCATAAGTTCTGTTGTTCTAGGAAATGTTGTGACAGATAGGTTCCATGTATCTCCACTAACCCCATCGAAGTCTAAACCTGCACTCGCTACAGAAGTGGGATAGGGCCGGACTGTGAGAAGCTGGATCCAGGAGCAGTGGAATCCTGAAGAGAGAGGCGTGAGTACCGGCTCAAAGAAAGAAGCTGGTGGGGCAGTACGACACCAACAGGCGACGGTAACAATCTGCGCTGGTCAAAGTCGAGGCTGAGATGGTGCTGCGAAGTACAGGTGCCTGGGAAGCACTAGAGAAGAGCATGCGCTCCTGGAGACGGCAGGGAGGAGCTGTTCCCCTAAATAGGTCAAAAGGTGTCTCCCCACACTTGGGGGTTAAGCGGCAAAGGAAGGCAACAAAAAGCCAAAGTTCGGGTCAAGAGAAGCCTCCATCCACCAACGAAAGTGAGTTCTCTTCTGAAGACCTGTGATGATGTGCTGGATGTACCCTGTTTAGACATGATCAAGGCTGCCTACGTTAGTTGAGTCAGCCCTCGAACCTGAAACCCCCCACATTTACAGGAGACATAGCTGCCACTGTGAGAAAGGAAGTCCCCAGCTTGCCTTAAGCCCCTTCAAACTGTCCTAAAATGGGGCACTGCACCAAAGCAAGCCACAACGGAAGTACCTGGTTCTTTGGGAATTGTGCCATGTCTGGCGTACAGTAAAGCAGTCGATGTGAGAGAAGCAACCTGATCGGTCCACTCAGGTCCCCTGTAGAAAGGCAACCAAGCAGTGGGAGGTGAACGCAAAGGGGGAGTGTTTGCCACAGCCGTTGGAGCAGGGATGGTGAGGAGTGTTTGCAGCATGCGGTCCCTGCATTCCTGTGAAAGCCTGCAGCTGCATGGAGTGTGAAGCAGTTGGGAAGGGTCACATCCATGGCACAAAGAGTTCATGTTAAGGAGCTTATCAGGAACTGAGGCTGGGCACATCAAGGATGAGGATGGCTAGTTTGGCCAACGTACACGGCAGCATGGTGGGATGCCTTGCCTCTCCCTGTTGCACCCGTTGGCGTTCGTGTTCAGGACCCATCTACTTCCATCTTGAGGTAGTGCTGAGGAAAATGCTGGATGCTGGGACATTCCTGGGATAGTTAGGCAGCAAGGAGACTGCCATTTGTTTTGATGGGGCACAATGTAGTGTTCCATGCTACTGAAGGGTTCCCCTTTGAAGTATGAAGAGACCATTGAATGTAAATAACAGGAATACTGGGAAATGTAAATAGCCGTGCAACCGCAGAGGGGTCCAAAGCTGTGCTTGCTACAATACATATTACTGAAAAAGAGGACATGACACATGATGCTCCAGACAACAACTACATGAGATTTCTTGGCAATGTCTCTCTCAACTGGTGTCCTCCAGCACATGGCGCAGGGCTCCCTCCATCTACAAATCTTTCCTCGGCTCCGTCACTACTTGTCAGGGGTTCTCTTACCACTGCTGTTCCATGATACCCTGCTATTCTTGTCTTTTCTCCCTGCAGCTACTGATGTATCCTCTCATGCCTCACAGCATCTGCAGGATTCACCCCTAATCTCAGAACAAACTTCATGCAAATTCTGGGCCAGGCTATGGTAATATCCTGCTGAGCTACTGTCACTGCCCCCTGTTGTGTTTGGCATGCCAAAGTGTCCCCATAGCTCCCCTTTTCATCTTGCTCCATTGGATTCCTGTACCTGCTTGTAACAAGTTCAAGGCTGGTTAGGGCCTACAAGAACATTCTGATCTGTCCTGATATGTTCCCTGATACATACAGGATCTGATCACTTGCTACAATCCAACCAGACCGCTACACTCCTCCATCCCTCGAACAAGTTGTCCAAAATCAGATACCTGTTCTAGGTTCGGATTCTAATGTGGAAGAATGAAGTTTTTCTCTGATTCAGAACTACCAAATCCCTCTCAATATTAAAGTATCAAAACACTCCACAGAGTCAGAAAAATCACTTTGTGAGGGTCTTTCACAGCAAGATAAAATTTCAAGTAAAACTTTTAAACTCACCTTTTATCAGCAGTAATGCCCTCATTACAGAATTTCGGTGGGGGACCATCCACTAGCCAAATTTCATGGACACACAGCTGGGAGCAGGTGAGTCTGACCTCTCCTGCTGGACCCTGTCAACCACAAAAGAAATACAGTGGCTATGGATATGTGATAAAAAAATAGATTAAAATAAATGACTGTCTTATCGACTCTTTAAAATGCAAACATACATAGCTCTGTGTGGAACTTCACTGGCAATTTTAAAAAAAATAAGTGTTCTACTTTACTGTGAAGACTCAAAAATTCAGTTTATATAAAAAAATACTGTTTTGATATTACTTTCTTCAATAAAGCCTCCTTGAAAAAGAGCCTACTCAGTCTCCAAGATATAAAATAATTACACCTTTATCAGCCACCCCAATTTTTGGCATTCAATCAATACTGTTTCTTGAACATAGTCCATAAAGCCAAGTTCTCCTCACCTTTTACTCTCAGGCTTTGTAACCCTATCATGGATCTTTTCCTCCTTAGAGACCGACTTATTTCAGAAGCACACGGCCACTGGATCACAAGTGCAACAAGTTTACATAGAGGAAGAACACATTTTCTGGGTTAGGATCACTGGGTCATGACCTCAGGGTGAAACAGCCTGGAAGGCCACAGGGAACGCAGCTCTGAACACACGTAAGATCATTTTACACACACACAGTGCCCCGTTTCAAAACAATATGAAGACATGAGTCTGACCACGACAAACTGCGGAATCTCTAAGACCACATGCTCTTTGCTTTGCTCTTTCTTCATCGCTCCTTGCTGTTTGGATAAAGACCCTTCAGATTTCAAGCCTCGCTTCCCTAGTCGCACTGTGTCTCTTCTCCTACCTTCACCTGCACGTCATGCTAATATTACTGACTGAGCTCTGCATGCGTTCTCCTTACCCCACATGAAATATTGAAAATAGCTGTATTCCAGCAAAGTACCTTTTATCATCATCCCATTGGTCACTATGTGAGAAAGAAACCAAAATTATTGAGACCAAGCGGCTATCATAAATTTTGGAAGTAGGACAAAACCCCCTCTGAACAAATAATGAAATTTTTATTCTTCTGATTAGTTGTAGTTTATGAGCACTTCTTAGACTATGAGTTGTAAAATACTACATTTATTATATAATGAGACTGGAATAAGGAAGACATGTATCGTAGCATGTTATATTAATTAATACTTGCATTAATTAATTACAGCTCACGGTTTTACAACAAAATTTGTTAAAATAAAAAAAACAATATTAAAAACATCATTATTCCGCCCTCGCTAGGATCATTGTCATGTACTACGTAGTGATGAGTTCTAGCCTGGCAGATATAGAAACAGTTTCCTCAATAAACACCCACAAGTTGAGTTGAGTTGAGAGACACAGCAGCAGCTGAGCAGGTGCGTGGTTGAAGATGTCAGAACTGAAGCACTGTGTGAAAATACAATACAGAAACAAAAATAAAATGTTACAACCTACAACATATTTATTTACCTCTTTCTTTTACACTGACAAACACCGAGTCATTATTATCTTATACAAAACAAAAACATGTGCTGCTAGTATCATTTATTAGCCACTGCTGCTAACTACTAGTACTAGCGATTAACTTTAATGCTAACTTAACATTGAAAATGCTATAGACAGGCTAACGCCGTTAGCATCACCTGTTTTCTTTTTAAGTTTACCACACACTTAACCGTTGCAAATAACCACTACACGCAAGTTTAAGAGTGAGTATTACTTACATAGGTATGTTCCTTAGTTAAGCAGAGAAAGAAAAATGAGTGAAGAGTGGAAAACCGCACAGCCTTCTGTGCATAACTACGGTAAGTCTACATGAACAAACAGCCCAACACAATCAACATTCAAACAACTCTCTTAAAGAGACAGCACAATCATTGAGTATTAATGGGGGGGCACAGTGGCGCAGCGGGACCATTTCACAGAGAACCATGTAGACTACATCTGCGTTGGCAAAAGTTCAAAAGATCCCTGTGGTGATCAGTTGTTGTTTCTCTTGTTACCTATAGAGGGAAGAAGTGTACGGTAGGTACAGGAAGGATACCTAGGCAGCAAGGAAGCAGATTTAGTGGAGATACTAAAAAGCACATGGTTGTGAAAACCGTGCCAGTTAACAAAATCATTCTCAGTGTGTTTACTGAGTAAACACAACAATCCCTACAGGATGGGATATTGAAGACAGGAACTGATGCTGCACCAGACCACCATGTTACTATGACTCATTTCAAGCTGAAGAAAGGCTGGATAGGAAGACCTTAATGGCGTAAATACAACATATGCCTCCTGAAAGATGCACACAACCTGGGGAATACAGACTAGAACTGAGGAACAAGTTTCTATTGTAAAAAGAATTGCAAGAGGAAGAGACAATACACAGCAAGGGACAAAGATCAAGGACATACTCATTTCATCATAGGGGGTGTGGTGGTGCAATGGGTTTACCCGGGTCAAACTCTCCTCTGGGTCTGGGGTTCAATCCCTGCTTGGGGTGCCTTACAATGGATTGGCGTCCCGTCCTGGGTATGTCCCCTCCCCCTCCAGCCTTATGCCCTGTGTTGCCAGGTTAGGCTCGGGCTCCCTGCAACCCTGCATGGGAATAGTGGTTTCAGACGATGTGTGTGTAGTTTCAACATGTTTGGAAGTTCTTGACTCCAAGAAACACCATTTTAAGAAGTGAATATCAGCAGAATATACAATGAAGGAGAGAAAGGAAAAAAACGTGACCAGTAGTAGGACAAGCACGGACAAGGCCAAAGCACAGGAAGAGTACGTAGAAGCTAACAAGCCAACAACACTCAACTGAGAGACCAGTAAACAAGCTGGTTTTCTCAAGGATTGATCGTGTACAGATCAAATTGTGAAGCAGTCGAAGGAGAGGAATTCCTCCCTCTATGTTAATTTTGTCGATAATGAAAAGCATTCAACAGCGTGGACAGGGAGACCCTTTGGGAACATCCTTGATATCATAGGGTGCAAGTCAACCTTATTATATTATCATCAAGAACTTGTATGAGGGGATAACCTGTGGAGTGATTCATGGAGAACAACTCACAGATGCATTTGAAGTTAGGACTGGAGACAGGAAAGATTGTCTGCTTTTGCCATTTTTATTTCTGCTTATCACTGACAGATCAAGAAGAGCTCTCCAACACAAGGAAGGAATAGAATTCAGTGGACAGTTCTGGCCCTGTTCCTTTCTCTTGTCTGGGTGTTGTGTACCCAGCTGTATAGAGGTGAGTATCCCCCTTAGCTTTTCAGTGTACACTTCTCCCTTGTAGGTAAATGCATCAGGAGCCAATCTGTAGTTTAAAAGATTCCGAATGCTCTCTTCTGGCTCCACCCTGTGGTTTTTAAGGACATTACCCAGGAAGTAGTTGCTCTTTTGTTTTTTTTTATTATTTGTGTTCTGCTGTCGCTTTTTCCTTTTTGGATAGTTCTTGTCGGAGACATTACAGTTCCCGTACTATGCAGTGATGCAGTTGCTCAGGATGCTTTCAGTGGTGCCCCTGCAAAAGGTGTGCATGATGTGTGGTGGCACACTTGCCCTCCTCAACCTCTGCAGGAACTATAGGTGTTTCTGGTCTTTCTTGACCAGTGGTGCAGTGCTGGTGGTCCAGGAGAAGTCACTGGTGATGTGCTCCCCCAGGAATTTGGTGCAGCTGACTTTCTCCATGGCAGAACAGTCGATGGTCAGTGGGGGATGATGGGAATGGACACTCCAGAAGTCAATGACAATTTCCTTTGTTTTCCCCACATTTAGGAGATTGTTGTTCCTGCACCACACAGCCGGTCTGTCTACCTCCTCTTTGCACGATGTTTCATCATTGTTGCTGATGAGACCCATCACAGTTGTGTTGTCAGCAAACTTAATGATGTAGTTGGAGCTGGATCTTGTGGTACAATCATGAGTCAATAGGGTGAAGAGCAGAGCACTGAGCACGCACACTGAGGGGCCCCTGTGCTCAGTGGGGTGGTGCTTGAAGTCCTGTTGCCAATCTGAGCTGACTGAGGTCTTCCAGTGAGGAACTCCAAGATCCAGTTACAGAGGGAGGTGTTCAGGCCCAGCTGGTCTAGTTTGCCCATGAGTTGCTGAGGGATGATGGTAATGAATGCTGAGCTGAAGTCAATGAACAGCATTTTGACGTAGGTGTTCTTGTTGTCCAGGTGTGCCAGAGCTAGGTGGAGGGCAGAATATACAGCATCATCTGTGGACTGGTTGAACCGATATACAAATTGAAGTGGGTCAAGAGTGGGAGGAAGGATGGATTTTATGTGTTGCATGACTAGGCTTTTGAAGCACTTCACAATGATGGGGGTGAGTGTGATGGGGGGTAGTCATTCAGGCAGGACGGAGATGATTTCTTTAGCACTGGTGTTATTGTGGTAGCATTGAAACATACGTCCAGAGTGAGGCAGAGCATCGAGTCACACACCGGTTGCTGAGACGGCGTCTTTGGAAAGAATGGAGTCCCTGTTCGACGTAAGTTCTATCCTGAATGTATCGTCTGACGGCATACCTGTGTGTTGTGTATCATGTAACATGTTTTGTTTGGTTGCACCTGCTGACATTGTAGAACATTTCATTTGCTCAAAATGCGTAACAAATAATGACTTGATGCGGAAGGTCCGTGATTTAGAAGTACGCATTAAGAATTTGATTTCTATAAGAGAAACGGAGAGTTGGTTGGACTTGGTGTATCCCGGTGCCTCCGTAGTGTCGAACTCGGCGTCGACACTTACAGGCCCCAGAACAGCTAACGAGAAGCCGGGTACCCCGGAGCGCTCTCACGGCGACTGTGTTACGGTTCGGAGTAAGAAGTCGAATAAAGCGAAGCCTAAGCTACGGGTTCCTGGTTCGGGTTCTCCCGTCCAAACCCAAAATAGATTTTCGGCTCCTCTAAGCAGTTCACCTAATAATAATAATAATAATAATAATAATGTGCTCATTTTGGGGGATTCGGCTGTTCGAAATATTAAGGTTCGGGGGCCTGGGAATCGAAATGTAAAGGTTAAGTGTTTCCCACGTGTGTCCGACATGGCGGCTCGTGTCGGTTCTCTGGCTGATAATGCCGTGTCGACTATGATGGTGCATGTTGGTGGTAATGATATTCGTTATCAACAGTCTGAGGTGTTAAAGAGCCGATTTATTTCTATGTGTTACAAGGCCAGAAGGAAATGTCGTAATCTAATAGTGTCTGGTCCTTTACCTAGACTCTTCATGGGGGACATAGTGTACAGCAGACTGGTGTCTTTTAACAGATGGTTGGAGACATGGTGCCGCTCAAATTGTATATCATTTGTTAATAACTGGGATGATTTCTGGGAAAGGCCCAGGTTTTTCACGCGTGATGGTGTACACCTCAACTGGAGGGGTTCGTTTGTTTTATCCCAGAACTTGGCCTGCAAGTTGCAGGACTGACTCATGGTCCATGGATCATCTCCTTTAGCAGCTCTGTGTATTGATGGGTCTGTTGCTTGTTCTGATATCAGTAGTTATTTCTCATGTGATGGGGTTTCTTGTGCCTTGTCCAGTGTGGGCCTAAAAACTTTAAATAAAAGCGTTAAGTGCAGCCAAAACATTCAAACTATTATAAATAAGGCCACCGCGTTTAACTAAACTTAGTGATAGGAGCGTTTGCACCAGAAACCTAAACTACATTAAAACAAACATTCTCAACTTACCACCGAGGCCAAACTGTGATATAAAATGCTGTCTGTTAAATATTCGTTCACTAACGAGTAAAGCTGTCCTAGTAAACGACTTAATATTAAGTCATAAGTCCGATCTATTCTTTCTTACCGAAACCTGGCTCGGTGAGTCCGATACTATTCCGCTAATAGAAGAAGCCGCTCCGGACGGATATGATTATTTCCATAAATCTCGTTCTGTGCATCGCGAAGGTGGAGTCGGCGTTCTTTTTAATAATAGATTAAAAATAACACCGAGAAATCGTGATAATTTTGTGTCGTTTGAAGTTCTACAGCTAGATTTCACATCAAACCCCAATATAATTATATTCCTTATCTACCGTCCACCTGGACCGTACTCCTCTTTTCTCAAGGAATTTAGCAACTTCATAACCTATTTAGTCATTAACCATGATAAAATAATCCTGATGGGTGATTTCAATATTCATGTAGACGTGTCGTCGGACACTCTCGCTAATAGTTTTCTGTCTCTATTGAACTCCGTCGGTTTTACCCAAGTTGTTACCGGTCCTACTCATTCCCGTAACCATACGCTCGATCTCGTCATAACCTACGGCGTAGGTGTTCATCATGTTAATATTATTCCTTTAAACGAGACTATTTCTGATTATCATTTATTAACCTTTGGTTTGATCTATACCTGCCCGTGCCGTCGGACCAAAGACCAAAGACTTAAGACCAAAATCGTGCGGCATATTGATGACACTACTGCTAAAATTATTAATTAATCATAGAAGCTCGGATTTTGGAACGAGTGTAGATATTGATCAGATGGCTCTAGGTTATAATTCGGTGGTAAAATTCGCTCTAGACACGGCTCCACCAAAAACTAAACTTATTTGAACTGTAAGAAACTTGCCTTGGTTCAACGAATCAACTCGTGCAATAAAGTTAGAATGTCGTAAATTAGAGCGTAAATGGCGTTCAGCTAAACTAAACGTTTATTATGTAGCCTGGTCCGATTGTCTAAAAAATATAAAAAGCAATTTTTCATGCCAAATCCTAATACTACGCAAAGTTAACTGATGAAAACGACAAGAACCCTCGCTTCCTGTTTAATACCATCGCTTACTTAACTGGTAAACACAAAGATAAACAATGTATTTCTACTACCATTACTAATCATGAATTTATGTCGTTTTTCAATAATAAATTAGTGAATATCCGCAAAACCATAGTGCCTTCTAGTTCGGTTTTAGCAAACATAAGCGCTTCTGACGATGATATTAGTTGTCCGCACTATCTCAGTAACTTCGACGTAATAACTGTAGAAGAAATTACCGTGCTAAGTCGCTCTATGAAAAGTACTACCTGTCCTTTAGACCCAATCCCCACTAAATTACTGAAAGCTGCAGTTTCCGTGCTTACAGAACCTATTGTTAATATTGTTAATATGTCGTTACTGTGGTGATCAGTGGTGTTTTCTGTTATTACCTATAGAGGGCAGAAGTGTTCGGTAAGTACAGGAAGGATACCTAGGCAGCAAGGAAGCGGATTTAGAAGGGGATACTAAAAAGCACATGGTTGTGAAAACCCAGCGTGAACATTAAACGAGGCTACGTGCCAGTTAACAAAATCATTCTCAGTGTGTTTATTGAGTAAACACAACATGGTACCAGGAGTGCTCTGAGCAGCTGACAGCCCTGAGGATTACGATGCCGATGCTGTTAAACCGCCTGAGTCCTTGATACTAACCGGGAATGTCGACAGCAGCTGGCGGGCGTTCAAGCAGCGATTCTCACTGTACATGCAAGCGCTTGGGCTGGATAACAAGCACGAAAGATTTCGTTGCTTCTGACAGTGGCTGGACCTCAGGCACTAGACGTGTACAACACCTTCACATTCGCAAGACCTGGGGATGAAGAGGTTTTTGAGGAAGTCGTCAGGAAATTTGACGAGCACTGCTCGCCCAAGAAAAATGAGACTTACGAGAGGTATGTGTTCCCCTCGTGCGTTCAGATTCAAGGAGAAAGCTTCGACTCTTTCTTAACTGACCTGAAGCTAAAAGCGAGAACGTGCAACTTTGGTGTTTTGACTGATTCGCTGATTAGGGATCAAATTGTCTTTGGCATTCACGAGAAGAAAGTGAGGGAAAGACTGCTTAGGGAAGTGGAGCTAACGTTAGACGATGCTGTCAAGATTTGTCATGCGAGTGAACTTGCTTTGCTGCATTCGAAAACTTTCGGTGACAAAGTGAGCGCTGCTGTTCCTGACAGTCCAGTAGTCGGCGCTGTTACTCCACAAATGAAGAAGCGGAATGAACGATCCACGCCGAGGACGGGCACTGAGACATTTAGTTGTAAAAGATGTGGTTCGGTGCATCAACCCAGGCGATGTCCGGCTTATGGGAAGAAATGTGCGAAATGCAAAGGTATGAACCACTTTGCCAAACAATGTTTCTCGAAGAAGAATAAGTTGAAGTCAACAACAAATGTGCATGCTGTGGAAGAGACGGAATTGTCAGAGACTTTCTTTGTTGGAATAATCAACGGTGATACAGAAAGTGTTTGGCGAAGCAATGAGACTGGAGAAGAAAATGTCTCAAATGTGGACAGTGTGTCTGGGGATAAATGGATTGTGTCATTAGAAATAAATGGGTCCATTGTCTCACTGAAACTTGATACTGGAGCTAAGGCCAATCTGATAAGCACAAGTGACATAAGGGAGATGAAAATTAGACCAAATATTCGGAAAAGTCCAGTGTCGCTTAAAGCTTACAATGGGCAGGGCATAAAGACTCAAGGTGTGTGTAGACTCAAAGTACGTGTAAAGAGCAAAATTCATCGCCTTGTCTTTGTTGTAGTCCCAGATGATCATCACTCCCTTCTTGGTGACAAAGCCTGTGAGGAGTTGGGATTTGTCAAACAAGTGTATTGCATCAATAGTCATGATGTAGCATTGGCACAACAAGAAACTGCAAATGATATTGTCTGCAAATTTGAGGATGTTTTCAAGGGGCTGGGAGCTCTCCCATTCACTTACAAAATTCAGCTTAGAGAAGATGCTCAGCCTGTGATACATGCTCCAAGAAGAGTTTCAGCACCACTAAAAGATAAACTAAAAAAGGAGCTTGACAGGATGACAGCTCTGGGAGTTATAAAGAAAGTGGAGGAACCCACAGACTGGGTGAACTCCATGGTTTGTGTGAAGAAGCAGAATGGTGATTTGAGGATATGCATGGATCCTCGAGATTTAAATGTGAATATAAAAAGAGAGCATTACCAGATTCCAAAGCATGAGGAGATTACCAGTGAGATGGCTGGTGCTAAGTATTTCAGCAAACTTGATGCTTCTCAAGGGTTCTGGCAATTAAAGCTTCACGAGGACAGCACCAAATACTGCACATTCAACTCACCATTTGGACGCTATTCCTTCCTACGACTCCCCTTTGGCATAATATCAGCATCTGAAATCTTTCATCGTGCCATGGAGCACATCATAGAAAGACTTAGTGGAGTTCGTGCGTATGTTGATGACATAGTGGTATGGGGATCGTCATTACAGGAGCACAATGAGAGGCTTCTGAAGCTACTTCTAAGAATTTAGGAATATGGACTTTGACTCAACAAAGCCAAGTGTCAGTTTGGTGTAACTGAAATTACCTTTCTGGGCGACAAGTTGTCAGGACATGGTGTAGGGCCTGATAGAAGTAAAATACAGGCAATCCTTGACATGCCGAGTCCAGTGGATAAGAAAGGTGTGCTGCGGATCATGGGGATGGTGAACTTTGTTGGTAAATTCATTCCAAATCTCTCCACAAAAACAGCTAGACTCAGGGAACTGCTGAGTCACAAAAACGAGTTTCGATGGACAAGCAAGCATGAGGAAGAATGGAATATCCTCAAGTCAACATTGACAACGGCACCAGTTCTTGTATATTTTGATGCGTCCAAGAAGATCAAAATCTCCACAGATGCATCAAAATATGGGCTAGGCGCAGTCTTGCTCCAAGAAGAGGCTCATGGCTGGAAACCAGTAGCTTATGCCTCCAGAACAATTTCACAATCTGAAAGCCGATATGCTCAGATAGAGAAAGAGTGCTTGGGACTTGTGTTTGGATTTGAGAGATTTCATGACTACGTATATGGTTTACCATCATTCACTGCTGAAACAGATCACAAGCCTTTAATAGCAATCATTCGAAAGAATCTGAATGAAATGTCTCCACGCATTCAGCGTCTAATGATGAGATTGCAGCGTTATGACTTTGAACTAGTGTACGCTCCAGGGAAGTACATTGTCTTAGCTGATGCATTGTCTCGCGCACCATCAGTATGCAAATCGCATGAAGTGAGCTCTACTGAAGTTGATGTGGACATGCATGTGAATCTTGTTGTGGAAAGCCTTCCAGTGTCTGATCAGAAGTCCAAGCAAATAGCTGAAGAGACGAGAAAAGATCCAATTCTGCAGATGGTGATTACAAATTTGAACAATGGATGGGTCAAGAGTTCATGTCTACAGTTCTACAATGTTCGAGCCGAGCTTAGTGTAGCAAATGGTCTTCTGTTGAGACAAAACAGAATTGTAATTCCACAGGTCCTGGGAAAGGAAATGCTTTGCAGGATACATGAAGGACATCTTGGAATAGAGAAATGCAAGAGAAGATCAAGGGATGCAATATATTGGCCTGGAATGAATGCTAACATTGAGAAAATGGTCAGTACGTGTGAAATTTGTTTCAAGCATCAGAACAAGCAGGCAAGAGAGCCCTTGGTCGCAGTGGACTTACCTAAGTATCCATGGCAAAAGATGGGTACTGATCTGTTCCATTTCAATGGGAAGGACTACCTTTTGGTAGTGGACTATTTTTCCAGTTACCCTGAGATAGCACTGTTGTCCAATTCTTCAAGTGCATGTGTGATACAGCACATGAAATCCGTTTTCGCCAGGCATGGCATTCCGACTGTGGTGATGAGTGACAATGGTCCTTGTTACAGTTCAAGTGAGTTTCAGGACTTTGCTACTCACTATGATTTCCAGCATGTGACTTCAAGTCCTCAGTTTCCTCAGTCTAATGGGAAGGCGGAGAAAGGAGTGCACATTGTGAAGCAATTGCTCAAGAAGGCGTCAGAGAGCAAATCAGATCCATATTTAGCTCTTCTGAGTTATCGCGCATCGCCTCTGGAACATGGTGCATCTCCTGCAGAACTCTTGATGGGTCGCAAAATCAGGACAACACTTCCTTACAGAGGTGACATAAAGCAAGATGTAATAAAGGACATCGCAATGAAACAAAAAGCTCTACAAAAGAGACAGAAGACAAACTACGACAAAAATACCAAAAGACTGGAACCGTTATCAGAGTATGATGTTGTCAGGTTTGGGGATTCAAACCACTGGGACAGGAAAGCTGTTGTGCTGGAAGAAGTGAATCCGAGATCATACATGGTTAGAGCAGAAAATGGACAGGTCTTCAGGAGAAATCATAGGAGTCTTCTCAAGACACAAGAAACAAGCCAACCATTGGATGATCATTCAGAGAGAAGAGGTTCAAGCCTCATCACAGGATCAAGTGCCTTTGAGCACACAGGCTTCCTCGTCCATAGCACCTGACAATGATCACTCTGCCGGGAAGAGTGATCCTCCTGTACTAAGAAGATCACTGCGAACCATAAAGAAACCCGACAGACTTAATTTGTAGATGCCTGTTTTCTGTGGCATTTGTGCATATAGAATATGTATAATTTTGAAATTTTATGGTTTCTGTAATACTTGGCTATCTGTTGTAATATAGTATCTATCGTGTCTTAGTTCTGTTTATCTAGGTTTCTACTTCCAAAGGAAAGGGGATGTGGTGATCAGTGGTGTTTTCTGTTATTACCTATAGAGGGCAGAAGTGTTCGGTAAGTACAGGAAGGATACCTAGGCAGCAAGGAAGCGGATTTAGCGGGGATACTAAAAAGCACATGGTTGTGAAAACCCAGCGTGGACATTAAACGAGGCTACGTGCCAGTTAACAAAATCATTCTCAGTGTGTTTACTGAATAAACACAACAGTTACTAAATGGATGTGTTCCAAAAGCCCTTAAAATCGCAGTTATTTAGACCCCTACTAAAGAAATCGGATCTGGACTGTAATAACCCATGTAATTATAGACCGATCTCCAATTTTACCATTTTTATCCAAAATTCTTGAAAAAATCGTAGTGTCCCAAATTGTAAAATATCTTAATCACCATAATATATTTGAAAGATTTCAGTCTGGTTTCCGCACTGGTTACAGCACTAAAACGGCACTTACACGTGTTGTTAATGATATTCTTATTTCTTCTGATGCTGGTCAGATCTCTATTCTTATGTTACTAGACTTGAGTGCTGCGTTTGATACTGTAGACCAGAGTATCCTACTGAGTAGACTTGGAAACCTGGTTGGACTAAGAGGTACTGTTCTGAAGTGGTTTGAATCGTATTTAACAAACCGTGAAGAATTTTGAAATCCGACGACAGCACCCCGTCCATCTCTACTACGGTTCAGTATGGTGTGCCGCAGGGCTCCGTGTTGGGTCCATTACTTTTCTCACTTCATATGTTACCACTGGGTGATATTATTGTATCACAATGTTAATTTCCATTTGTATGCCGATGACACACAGCTTTATGTATCATTGGTCATTGTGGTGGAATGACCCCTCCCACTCAGAACTGCAGAAACTCTGTCTACATTCAAAAAGGGTCTGAAAACTCATCTTTTCCAGCTCACTTCACCCAAAATCTCTCAAGCTCATGTATAGTGTAAATGTTCATGCACCATAACTTTATGATCATGCCTAGATAAGCCTTTACACAATTGCTACTCCTGCATTGTATGTTAATGTTTATGTACTTTAAAAAAAAAAATGTTGGAAGGTGATCAGGATTAGTCTATCCTGAGTTTTTTACACCTACTCGTGCGATGAACATTGGTGAGTAAAGAAACAAACTAGGTTTACTTAAGAATCACATGTTTGCAACTATGTCTCTCTTTCTCCTAATGTGATGCAAAAATTGTATTTTCTCTGACATGTACGTCGCTTTGGAGAAACGGGTCTGCTAAATGAATAAATGTAAATGTAAATGTACAGATGTCCCCAGAAAAAAGTCTCTAAATTTAAATGTGGTCCAGTGGAGGATCCATTTGAGGATAGTAAATAGTCCCTTAAGGGTGACCCTATGATTCTCATAGGTCACAGTTATTAGTGGACAGCCAAGGGCGCAGACACCCAACGCTTTAAAGGCACTTAAAACTTCTCAATCAAATAATGTTGCTTTCTTTACTATTTCTGTTGTTCAATTATGAAAAGCTGTAGCATACCCCACCCAAGTGATGGCCAAGGCTTGACTGATGGTTTCGGTTGATTTATTGAAACCTTAACTTGTCAACTTCCACCAACGTAGGAGCCAGTATAAAAAAAAGAGATACAGATGTTTAACATTTAATTTCTATTCCTTCCTTCAAGCACATGTTAATATACAGCATGCTGTATGTATTCTAACAGCCGTAAAAATAAATGATCGTCTCATTAAGATAATGAAAACAAATACAATTAAATAAAAGGCATTCATAACAATATATTACATATACAAACCTTATGCCTCTTCAGACGGCTGCTCAGTCTTCATATTAAACAAATTCCTTTTGTTCTAAAAGTGGGCAACTATTCACAGGCTGGGCTAAGTTGTATCTGAGCGCCAGCTGCATTAACCTCCATCCATCAAGAAAAACCACCTGTCTCGAATGGGGTCGCAGCAAGCCAGAGCCTTACCTGGCAACACAGGGCATAAGGCTGTAAGGGGAGGGGACACACCCAGTATGGGATGCCAGTCTGTTGCAAGGTACCCCAAGTGGGACTTGAACCCCAGACCCACCAGAGAGCAGGTACAGGCCAAACCCACTGCACCCCTCTCAACTATGTCACTTTGAAAACAAATTAAAAACATGTATCTGCACCAGCATACTGTGCATTGTAATTGAACAGTGTAGGAGTTTAAGAAACCCATATTCTAGACAAGTTGGTTAAACTACATTCCGTACAAAGATTTTTAAAAATTTACCAAGTTTGCGTTCAGAAAAAGGACTGTTTTGCTTCAAGAGCATATGCTGAATTTTTAACTGCTGATATTTACAATGTGTCTGTCACTCACTCTAAAGAGTCACAACAGTGGAGTGGAAAATGTGACTATTCCTCCTTTCTTCTGAGTGAAAATACTTTAATAGAGCAGTTTTATTTCCGTTTTAAAACTACAGCTTAGCATTTTTCAGATGCTTCTCTAAAGCAAGGAACAAAACAGTAAATTAAAGACACAACAGACAGAAATACTAGTCAAATAAACTTAAACACTGAAGCCTAGATTATTTCCCTACTTGAAAACTTAATACTTGACCACTTTCACTTCCTCCATTCCAGGTGTCCAGTATGTGAACAGTAACAGGGCAGATCTCATTCAGCATGTTGTGGAGGTCATGCCCATCACTGATGAGCTGCTGCATAGTAACATGATCCACAAGGAGACATACAGTAAACTGAGGAGTGTTGGGAACAGTCAGGACAAGACAAGAGAATTGTACATTGCCCTGGATTCTGGAGGTGAAAGTGTGAAATCTACCTTTTACACCTTGCTGAAGAAGAACTGTCCTCACCTGGTTATGGATTCTGCCTCTACAGATGACACAGTGTTTTTGTGTGTGAACATTGAAACACACACACACACACACACACACACACACACACACACACACACACACACGCTTGTCCCATACGGGGTCACGGGGAACCGGAGCCTACCCGGTAACACAGGGCGTGAGGGGGGAAGGGGACACACTCAGGACAGGACGCCAGTCTGTCACAAGGCACCCCAAGCAGGACTCGAACCCCAGACCCACCGGAGAGCAGGACTGTGGCCCAACCCACTGTGCCACCGCACCCCCCTAACATTGAAACATTTAGACAGTATTCTCTACTCTGTGTGTGGGATTTGTGAAAGACTTGCAGTGTTTTCTGTTCATATTTCCTCTTTTTTCCTATAGCTGAAACCCCAATAAGATTCTGTGATGATAAGGGCTGTGTGTGTGTGTGTCTATGTGTGTGTTTCCCTCTGCTCTCCTGTGGATAGCCTCCCAGCCAGCAGCAGTTAGTCAGATCCCCGGAGAGTATATTGACCAGGTGACGGAGATACGAGGGTTCAGTGATCCTCAGAAAGAGGAATACTTCAGGAAGAGGTTCAGTGATCAGGATCATCTCTCACAAGAAGACATTGAGGAGCCTCCACATTATGTGTCGTATTCCAGTCTTCTGTTGATCAGCCACTGTTCTTGAGCAGATGTTGTGAAAAGACAATAATGGAGAAATTTACACGTTTCCTTCTCATTCAGACTGGCTTGATGATGAAAAAGTATTCACTGCAAACAGAAAAACAAATGATAATGAAACTGGGCAAACTGGCTTTTAACCAACTGCAAAGGGGAAACCGAATATTTTACAAAGAGGATCTGAACACATGTGGGATTGGTGTCACAGATACTCCAGTGCACTTTGGGTTGTGCACACAGATTTTTAAAAAGAAAGATTTAATGGTTCAGAGGGACATGTACAGTGTCATGGCCCACTGGGGTAATACCCCTCTTGGCCAGAGGAGGCACCACTCAGTGCCACTAGCCAACACCCATGTACCAGTTCACAGTTTCATAGTCCGCGGAGGTACAAAAGGAGCAAGCAGAGCAGGACCGATTGCGGATTCTTAATCAGCGGTTCCATTATGCTCTCCTGGCAATCAGTAGTCTCTTGTTTCCTCAGTTTGTCTCATAGGTGTTTATGTTCCAGCCCCGAGTGCCCGTCCTGTCAGCTCCTGCCTTTTGTTCTCCAGTCCTGGTCCAGTGTTCCAGTCCAGTATTTCATCACGTCTCTGGGTTCCAGTCATACTCACAGAGTAGCGTTTTACTGTTCGCTCTAGTTCGAACACAGTGTGTGTTTCCTTGTCCCACGTTTCCTGTTTCACCTCCACCGAGTGCACAGTGCACTTCTAATATCATTCTACACGAGGGGTCATTCTACTTTGGGACAAGCGGTTTCAGAAAGCGTGTGTGTTTGTGTGTGCGTGCATTAGGCATATGCTTTTCTCCAAAGCTGTGTACATCTCAGAGAATACAATTTGTGCATTATATTAAGAGAAAGAGAGCCATATTTGCAGACGTGTGATTCTTAAATAAAGTTAGTTTGTTTCTTTTCTTTATATGCACCAATTTTCATCACATAAGTAGCTGCATAAATCTCAGAGCAGAAAATTCCTGATCACCTTCCTACAATCTTTTTTTCTTCTTTTTTCTGTAAATACACAAACATTTACTTAGAATACAAGAGTAGTGGCAGTGTAAAGTCTTATCTGGGCATGATCTTAAGGTTATAGTGCCTGAACATTTACATCTTATGTGAACTTAAGAAATCATGGGAGAAGTAAGTCTGGAAAAGATGAGTTTTCAGACTCTTTTTAAATGGTGACAGTTTCAGCAGTTCTGAGTGAGAGGGGGACATCATTCCACAACAACAGAACAGAACCAAGAACCTCCATGAGCAGAAGAGTGGAGTGTTCTGGTTGGGGTGTAGCAGCTGATCAAGCCTTGTAAAAAGCTAAGGGCAGTTCTGTTGCTGCATTTGAAGGCAATAACCAGGGTCTTAAATTTGATCTGGGCAGCTATAGCAAGGCAGTGCAGAGAAACAAGACGAGGAGATACATGGGAACACTTTGGCTATCAAACACAACTCGTGCAGCAGCATTTTGTATCAGCTGCAGAGGTCTGATGGCAGTAGCGGGAAGGCCACATGAGAGATTTGCAGAAATAAAGATAGGATGTTACCATAGCCTGGGCAAGTAGTTGCGCAGAGTCTGATGTGAGGTGAGGACGGATCCTGCGGGTGTTCTGCAAGATGTGTCTGCAGGTCCAGATTGTGGCCTCGATGTGCTGAGAGAAAGATAGACTTGAGTCAATCATCACTCCCAGACTCTTAGCTGAGGAGGTAGGCAAAATGAGTAAGTTGTCCAGTTTGATTGGGAGATCATGACAGGAGGACAAGCTAGCTGGGAGGTATAGAATCTCTGTTTTAGAGAGGTTGAGTTGGAGGTGATGATCAGACATCCATGCAGAGATGTCTGACAGGCAGGCAGCAATGTGTGCAGAGGTGTCTGATGCCCCAGGTGGAAAGGAGAGGAAGAGCTGGGTTTCATCATCATAGCAGTGGTACTTGAATCCATGGGAGGCTATGACCAAACTGAGGGAGGAGGTGTAGATCGAGAAAAGAAGAGGACCCAGTACCGAGCCCTGCGGGACAACAGTTAAGAGAGGCAGAGAAGAAGAACGGGAGCTCTGCCAGACCACTTGATAGGATCTGTCAGATAAGTAGGACTCAAACCATCTTAGTGCTGTTCCTTTGATTCAAAGTTGACTAAGAGAGGAGAGTAGAATCCGGTGCTTGACAGTGTCAAATGCTGCAGACAGGTCGAGGAGGATGAGGACTGAGGAGAGGGAGGCCACTCTAGCCAACTGGAGGGCATCAGACATAGCCAGGAGCGCTGTCTCCATGGAGTGACCAACTTCAAATTCAGGATGATATCCATCATGGAGACAGTTCTGCGTGAGGAATTCAGACAGTTAATCACAGGCCGTCCATTCTAGAGTTTTAGACAGGAAGGAGAGGAGGAAGACTGGTCTGTAGTTTTGGACTGAGCTGGGATTCAGAGAACATTTCTTTAGCAGAACTGAAATGAGAGCAGTTTCGAAGGCACATGGCAAGCACTGCACTTGACAGCAGCAGTGGCATGTCACTGAAGGCCTGGGCAGAAGCTGAGTGGCAAAAGCAATGGACAAAAGACAGTGTCTCATGGCTACACAGATTTATTCCAGTGCTGTCCTCTAAACCACCCGGGAGCCAGCTACACCGACACTGCTGGGAGCACCTAAACTGACTACGCACCGGGCACGGCCGACTCAGGGCACCCATGTACAAAATGGGACTAGCAGACAGTCCTGGATGCCCATGTGGAGAGCAGCAACAAACTGCAGAACATCTGCTGGCTTACTGCCCCATGTACACGCCAGTGAATCTGATGAAAATTAATGACACAGACGATAAACTCTGGCTACATGAAGTCAATTTTACAGCTTAAAGCTTGCCTTATGTTGCTGAAGCTCTGTCTTTGATCATACGATAAATGAAGAAAAAATAGTCGGACTCACACATGCAACACAGCTGTCACGTCCATGCCCACAACACAAGCGACAACACCTGACTCTGCACTAGCTCCTGAGTAATCGCTCACCCTATAAAGACCCTCTTTAGCTCCCGTACCGTTGCAGAATCTGGTTTGGGACAACTGCCTTTCCTCACGTTACTTCGCACACCCACTTACTCTATTCTCTGTTCACGATCTCCGGTTTTTGATTCCTTGCTTCATTTTCCGACCACGTCCATGGATCCTGTCCCTGGTTTTGAGAACTTGCCTCGTCCCTCAACTTCAGACGAACAACGCTGCACTTGGGTTCAGCTGTCCCAGCTCCCTGTGTTCTGTGTGACAACAGTTCTGTTTCACATCCATCCATCCATCCATCCATCCATCTTCCTCCGCTATCCGGGGCCAGGTCGCAGGGGCAGCAGTCCGAGCAGAGTCCTCCAGACTTCCCTCTCCCCGCACACCTCCTTCAGTTCCCCTGGGGAAACCCCAAGGCGTTTCCAGGCCAGCCGGGAGACATAGTCTCTCCAACGTGTCCTGGGTCTGCCCCGTGGCATCTTCCCAGTGGGACAAGCCCGGAACACCTCACCAGGGAGGCATCCAGGAGGCATCCGGAACAGATTCCCGAGCCACCTCAACTGGCTCCTCTCGATGCGGAGGAGCAGTGGCTCTACTCCGAGCTCCTCCCGAGTGACTGAGCTCCTCACCCTATCCCTAAGGGTGCGCCCAGCCACTCTGCGGAGGAAACTCATTTCTGCCGCTTGTATCCGCGATCTCATTCTTTCGGTCATGATCCAGAGTTCATGACCATAGGTGAGGGTAGGAATGTAGATTGACCGGTAAATTGAGAGCTTCGCCTTACGACTCAGCTCCCTCTTCACCACAACAGACCGGTACAATGACCGCATTACTGCGGACGCCGCACCGATCCGTCCGTCAACCTGCCGCTCCATTTTTCCCTCATTCGTGAACAAGACCCCGAGATACTTAAACTCCTCCACTTGAGGGAGCAACTCCCCCCTAACCCGGAGGGGACAATCCACCTTTTTCCGACTGAGAACCATGGCCTCGGATTTGGAGGTGTTGATTCTCATCCCCGCCACTTTGCACTCTGCTGTAAACTCCCCAGTGCACGCTGCAAGTCTTGATTTGATGAAGCCAACAGGACCACATCGTCCGCAAAAAGCAGAGACGAGATCCTGCAGCCACCAAAACAGACACCCTCCGCTCCGTGGCTGCGCCTAGAAATTCTGTCCGTAAAGATAATGAACAGAATCGGTGACAAAGGGCAGCCCTGGCGGAGTCCAACATGCACTGGGAACAGATCTGACTTACTGCTGGCAATGCGAACCAAGCTCCTGCTCCGGTCATACAGGGAACAAACAGCCCATAGCAGCGAGCCCCAAACCCCATAATCCCGAAGTACCTCCCACAGGATGCCACGAGGGACACTGTCGAATGCCTTCTCCAGGTCCACAAAACACATATGGACTGGTTGGGCAAACTCCCACGAACCCTCCAACACCCTAGTGAGGGTATAGAGCTGGTCCAGTGTTCCACGGCCAGGGCGAAAACCGCATTGCTCCTCCTGAATCCGAGGTTCGACTATCGGTTGGATTCTCCTCTCCAGTACCCCGGCATAGACTTTCCCAGGGAGGCTAAGGAGTGTGATCCCCCTGTAGTTGGAACACAATCTCCGGTCCCCTTTCTGAAAAAGAGGGACCACCACCCCGGTCTGCCAGTCCAGAGGCACGGTTCCCGAGCTCCACGCAATGCTGCAGAGGTGTGTCAGCCAAGACAGCCCCACAACATCCAGAGACTTGAGAAACTCGGGGCGGATCTCATCCACCCCCGGAGCCTTGCCACCGAGGAGTTTTTTGACTACCTCAGCAACTTCAGCCAGGGTAATGGACGAGTCCCCCTCCGAGTCCCCAGCCTCAGCTTCCTCTACGGAAGGCGTGTCGGAGGGATTGAGGAGATCCTCAAAGTACTCTTTCCACCGCCCGAGGACATCCTCAGCTGAGGTCAGCAACGCACCACTTCCACTGTAAACAGTGTTTGTGGAACACCGCTTTCCCCTTCTGAGTCGTCGGACGGTTTGCCAGAATCTCTTTGAGGCCGACCGAAAGTCTTTCTCCATGGCCTCACCGAACTCCTCCCAAGCCCGAGTTTTTGCTGCGGCAACTGCCAGAGCCGCGTTCCGTTTGGCCCCTCGGTACCCGTCAGCTGCTTCAGGAGTCCCATGAGCCAACCAGGCCCGATAGAACTCCTTCTTCAGCTTGACAGCATCCCTTACCTCCGGTGTCAACCACCGTGTTCAGGGATTGCCGCCGCGACAGGCGCCGGAGACCTTATGGCCGCAGCTCCGAACCGCCGCCCCGACAATGGAGGCGTGGAACATAGTCCATTCAGACTCAATGTCCCCCACCTCCCTCGGGACCTGGTTGAAGCTCTGTCGGAGGTGGGAGTTGAAGACCTCTCTGACAGGGGCCTCCTCCAAACGTTCCCAACAGACCCTCACTATGCGTTTGGGCCTGCCAGGTCTGTCCAGCTTTTTCCCCCGCCATCGAATCCAACTCACCACCAGGTGGTGATCAGTTGACAGCTCAGCCCCTCTCTTCACTCGAGTGTCCAAGACATATGGCCGAAGATCAGAAGAAACGACTACAAAGTCGATCATCGATCTCCGACCTAGGGTGTCCTGGCGCCAAGTGCACTGATGGACACCCTTATGCATGAACATGGTGTTCGTTATGGACAAACCGTGACTAGCACGGAAATCCAAGAACAACTCATCGCTCGGGTTCAGATCAGGGAGGCCATTCCTCCCGATCACGCCCGACATAAAACACAAGGTAGACAAATCCTGATACCCTCCTACCGATTTTCTTTTTAAAAATTTTTAATTTTTTTTTTTTTTTTTTTTTTTTTTGTTATTAAAAAAATAATAATATAAGATACACAAGGAAGCAAATAAGATGCCAGAGTAGTGGCTGAATAAAGCCTTTATCTGGTGATGCTCATGAAGTTATGGTGCATGAACATTTAAACCATACATGAGCTGGAAAGTGTGGAAGTGGAAAGTGGTGGCTGGATAGTGTAGTGGTAAGATTGCTGCCTTTCACCTGGGAAAGCAGGGGTTTGAATCCCAGTCATGGCCTACCTCCAGTAGGGGGTCCTTAGGCAAGACCTCCTTATGCTTGGCTCTGCCTCCCTTGGCTATGAGAGTGAAATAAACAAAGAGAGTTATGCTGGCTCAGATGTTGCCTGGATTAACAAGGTCTGTGCCAGATGTTGGGGAACCAGGACATACTGATGATAAGTGGGCTACTGGAACTAGAACAAGGCATGCATGGACAAGAGATGAGAATAGGGAACTGTTAGAATGCTACTACACAAGTAACCCCCATGAAAGGGGTTACATGAAGAGGATGTGGGACCTATGGATACTTTGAAACCCAACATCAAGACTAACAACTAGTAGCTCAGTGTTACAACAACTGCTATCACAACTAGAGATTGATGAGGTACAACACAAATGTTATAGCAAGGGGGAGCCAGAATGACAGGTCAGGGGGGAGATATCATCATCCCCACACTCTGAGATTGGGTACTGAGCCCTTGTAAGCTGAATGCAAGAGCAGTTGACCTAAGAGATAAGATGGCTAAGAAGGACACCTGGAGCCCCTGTGGCTGATTACCAAGACCAAGTGAAGTACCTACTGAAAGTCTACTAGAAGATGTGAATGCAGCACTATGAACAATCCCTACTGAGACCAACCAGCTGATGTACAACACAGCAACAGTGATCCTTGAGATGCTTGGATACAAGATGAATACGAAGCAGTATCCTCCATGGAAAAGAAGGCTAGAGGCCAAGATCAAGGCAGCACGAAGGGAAGTTAGCCAGCTATCGGAACTACAGAAAGGCATGATGAAGACCCTGCCTAAGAAGTACAGCAAGCTGTCTATACCTGAGGCCTTAGAAACTGCCAAGCAAAGACTCACAGCTTTGGTTAACTGCCTGAAGAGGTATACAAGAGAGATAGAGGGCAGAAGAATAAACCAGCTGTTCTCCACAGAACCCTCCAAAGTGTACTCTCAGTGGCAGGGTAATAACATGAGAGTGGACCCACCAAGGTTGGAGACTGAGCAATACTGGAAAAATGTATGGGAGAAGGAGGCATCACATAACAGCAAAGCCCAGTGGCTAGTGGATCTAAGAGCAGACCACAGCAACCTCCTTGAACAGGATCCAGTAACCATCACAGTGGCAGACACCCAAGAAAGAGTCTCAAGTATGAAGAACTGGACAGCATCAGGCCCTGACATGATCCATGCCTTCTGGCTAAAGAAGCTAACTGCACTCCATGAGCGCCTGGCAACACAAATGAACCAGCTGCTAACGGATGGGACCCACCCTGAATGGTTAACAGAAGGCCGGACAGTCCTGATCCTGAAGGACCCCCAGAAAGGAGCGGTCCCATCCAACTATCACCCGATAACCTGCCTCTGCACAACATGGAAGCTGCTCTCAGGTATCATAGCGGCTAAGATGAACAGGCATATGGCTCAATACATGAGCGGGGCCCAGAAAGGAATTGGTAGAAACACCAGAGGAGCAAAACACCAGCTAGTGGTAGACAGAACAATCACTCGAGACTGCAAGACCAGACAGACCAACCTGTGCACCGCCTGGATTGACTACAAGAAAGCCGATGACTCAATGCCTCACTCACGGATCCTGGAATGCTTAGAACTATACGAGATCAACAGGACACTAAGGGCCTTCATCAGGAACTCAATGGGGCAGTGGAAAACAACCCTAGAGACCAACTCCAAGCAAATTGCGCAAGTCACCATCAAGTGCGGCATCTACCAAGGAGATGAGTTGTCCCCACTGCTGTTCTGCATAGGCCTGAACCCCCTCAGCCAGATCATCACCAAGACTGGCTATTGATACTGACTTTGGAATGGAGTAAACATCAGTCACCTCCTCTACATGGATGACATCAAGCTGTATGCCAAGAGTGAACGAGACATCGATTCCCTGATCCACACCACCAGGATCTACAGCAATGACATCGGAATGTCATTCGGATTGGATAAGTGTAGTCGGATGGTAACAAAGAGAGGGAAGGTAGTCAGAACTGAGGGGATTGTACTACCAGAAGGCAACATAGCAGATATTGAGGACAGCTACAAGTACCTTGGAATCCCGCAGGCGCATGGGAATCATGAAGAGGCCCCAAGGAAAGCAGCAACCACCAAATACCTGCAGAGAGTAAGGCAAGTCCTGAGAAGTCAGCTGAATGGGAAGAACAAGGTTCGCACTATCAACGCCTACGCCCTGCCGGTCATCAGATACCCCGCTGGCATAATAAGCTGGCCAAAAGAGGAGATAGAAGCCACTGACATCAAGACAAGGAAGCTCCTGACAATGCATGGAGGGTTTCACCCCAAATCCAGCACCCTGAGGCTGTACACTAAGCGGAAAGAAGGAGGCCAAGGACTAGTGAGCGTCAGAGCCACTATCCAGGATGAAACAACAAAAATCCTTGACTACATCAGGAAGATGGCCCCGACTGATGAGATACTTAGTGAATACCTCAGGCAGCAGAAACCAGAGAAGGAGGACGAGGAAGAACAGGAACCATCATGGAAGGACAAACCCCTACACGGTATGTACCACCGGCAGATTGAAGAAGTGGCTGATATCGAAGAGGAGCTAGAAAAGATGTGGAAGGTGAAAGCAACAGTGGTCCCCGTGGTAATCGGAACACTTGGGGCTGTGACCCCTAAGCTGGGAGAGTGGCTCCAGCAGATCCCGGGAACAACATCCGAGATCTCTGTCCAGAAGAGAGCAGTCCTAGGAACAGCTAAGATACTGCGCAGAACCCTCAAGCTCCCAGGCCTCTGGTAGAGGACCCAAGCTTGAAGGAGTAAGACCGCCCGCAAAAAGGGGGCGAGTGGGGAAATTATTACATATATATATATATATATATATATATACAGTATGCATATGGCTACAGCAAAGCCCTTCTGTCATCTGCCTCACCTAAGAACTATTTTTCTGTTAATTTTTCTGCTTGTGAGCCTGAACTTAAATGTGCCATATAACTTCCAATTTTTAGCACTCTTGATAAAGATGAACAAAAAAAGACTTAAATAATATTTTAAAAAAGTCTCATTCAGAATTTTAAATGACTTCATTAAACTTGTGCCAGTATTGTGAAATGTATTAGTACAGCTATGTATCCTTGGCAGGATCTTTGGCATTTCTCTTCATTTTACTATGGTTTTGATTCTCATTGAATAATCTTATATCTCAAAGGAAAGCCAAAGGAGATGAGACTGTAGCCTATTTCAGGCAAACAGAGAATCTTGTACCAGAGGACCTTCTAAGGTGAGCATTCAACATTATCGAAGTAACAACAGAAACTAAGTTCCAGAAATGCAGTGTGGGTACGTACTTTTTTTCTTTTTTTAAGAGCTTCCCATCAGTTAAGTACATTCACAGGACCAGCACAGATAATGATTGGTTTAGGGGATGAGGGTAAGAAATTTAAGTCATTCTAAATACAAAGGATGATGAGGTGACGTTGATCAGAAGAAATGCAGAACCGTGGTTTTACATATGATTCAGTTTATGGTTCCCACTGCCACTGTACTTCACATTCCTTACTGGCCAAACAAAACCACTCACAGAAACTTTTTTTATTTTTTCTGGTCTTCCACCAATTTGCCAAACCCAACTCTGTTTACCAACCCAAGGCAGACTGTTACAGCTCTAGACACAAGAGAAGTCGGGCTTTACCGGAATGATCTATAAGCCTCTGGCCATTAATTTGAGTGTCTCCATTGTTCAGGAGAACTTTCGTCAAGATGAGCACATCACCTTTTCAGAGGCCTTCCTTTTCTTGAGGTCCCACTTCACGGCGTCACATGCCCTCATGTGTGTTAGTCATTGGCTCTTAGGCATCAGAGACCGCCGTTTGTCCAACTTCCTGATCAACATGGAGACAGGAGGACTGATCAGAATTGACTTTGGTCATGCCTTCGGAACTGCCACACGGTAGGTGTCTTTCATTGCTCCGTTGTCAGTCTCTGGAGTCTTTTTTTCTGACCCCACCCATAGTTTTATGGATTTCAGTCAACATACCACTGGAGTGGTCATGTTGTTCTCCTTTAAGATTTAGGAATTAGACCCTTCTGTCCAAATGCCTTTGCCATACAAGGCTGCAAAACTACATTTTTCTTGTTCTCTCTGATTAACAGAAGGCTGTGAATCTTGCAGTGAAACATCTGGAAGAACAGATAAACTTGTTTCTTTTGTGTGCAAAATGTTGGGTAACGGTTTCTTAAAGAAGTGGGTCGTCTGGAATGTTGACACAGAAGTCTCACAGAGGGACCTATTTCATGAGCCGGCATTATTAACATTCCATCATAGAACCATGTTGAATTTTTGGAAGATTAACTTGACAGTTACTGTCTTTAATTGCTACAGAGTTTAGAAAGGGCTTCTGATTGTTCTTTCCCAACCGGAAAGACCGATGTTCCATGTACAGCTCTTAATCCTTCTGTGGTGTTGCCACACTGGGGAGTTAATGAGATACCTTCAGCCCATAACTCTTCTCTCTTAGTGAACATGCTACCTGTGCAGTAGTTCGTCGACCACAAAGAAACAATACTGCGGTTCCCAGTTACCTGCGGTTAACCGTGGTCCGAAAATGTTAAATGGAAATTTCCAGAAATAAACAATTGATAAGTTTAAAATTGCATGCCGGTCTGAGTAGCGTGATGAAATCTCGCACCATCCTGCCCGGGACGTGTATTATCCCTTTGTGCAGCGTGTCCACGCTGCATCCAATACCCACAAATTCATCACTTGGTAGCATCTCCATCCATGCATCTTCTGTCCCGCTTGTCCTGAAAGGGTCGCGGTGGCAGCAGGGAGAGCAGAGAGGCCCAGCCGCCCCTGTCCCCCGCAACTTCCTCCAGCTCAACCTGGGGGATCCCCAGCCATTCCCAGGACAACTGTGAGATATAATCCCTCCACCGGGTCCTGGGTCGACCTCGGGGCTTCATCCCAGTTGGCCATGCCTGGTATGCCTCCCAAGGGAGGTGTCCAGGAGGCATTCTTATCAGATGCCCGAACCACCTCAACTGGCTCCTCTCAATGTGAAGGAGTAGCGGCTCTACTCTGAGCTCCTCCCGGATGTCCAAACTCCTCACCCTGTCATGGAAAGTGAGTCCCAGCACCCTGCGGAGAAAACTCATTTCAGCCGCTTGTATCCGCAATCTTATTCTTTTGGTCGTCACCCAGAGTTGATGACCATAGGTGAGGTTAGGGACATAGATCGATCGGTAAATGGAGAGCTTCGCCTTATGGCTCAGCTCCCCGGTAGCATCTCAGTTAGTACATATAGGGTTCAGTACTATCTGCAGTTTCAGGCATCTGCTGGGGGCCTTGGAACATAGATAGATAGATAGATAGATAGATAGATAGATAGATAGATAGATATACTTTATTGATCCCACAAGGGAAATTATTATGTTACAGCAGCAGAACACAAGTCTGAAAAATACTTGCAATATATAAAAAAAATATATATATATATATATATATATATAAACATATAAAACAAGTGGAACCACTTGTTTTTTTTTATACCCAAGGGGACTACACTATATGATTATGTAGAGGATTTAAGTTCCAGTACGGCACTGTATGCAGTCATTGAGAGTTACGCTAAGCATCTGTGTGTTAGAATAGTGTGTTCATCTCATCAACATGCATTTAATTAAGCAAAAACTTTTTTTCCCTGAGCAGTTTCTCCCGGTACCAGAGATGATGCCATTCCACCTTAACAGGCAGTTCCTCAGCTTGATGCAGCCCATGTGAGAGCCTAGCCTCATCCAAAGCACCATGATCCACTGTCTCAGGGCCTACCGGGCCAGTCCTGACCTGCTACTTAATACAATGGACATCTTTGTGAAGGAGCCCTCCTGCTCTCCAGTGGGTCTGGGGTTCGAGTCCTGCTTGGGGTGTCTTGCGACAGACTGGTGTCCTGTCCTGAGTGTGTCTCCTCCCCTGCCAGCCTTATGCCCTGTGTTGCTGGGTTAGGCTCCGGCTCCCTGTGACCCTGTATGGGACAAGCGGTTCAGACTCTGTGTGTGTTTCTGTAATCCTTTTTCTTACCATTCAGCTGTTGGGCATTCTGTGGTGTTTGGTACCTTGTATTGCAAACCAGATGGAGTGAACTATATGTAACCCTGTAAATATATTGCACAATATATTACATGATTAGCAGATTTAACTTAAATTAAGGGAAATAATTTTATGATAGGGAGGAATTATTTTTATTTTTTCCTAATTTCTTAGAATTGATTAACTGGGTCAATCATCCAGTAGGATGAGAGCACAACTGGAAGTCCCGCCTTCCCACGTGGCAGTTCTGTGAAGAGCGCCACTGATTCATTCTTGTAACTGAACGTTGTGAATAGCGCGCACACGCGAAACTTTTTGACTGAGTGGGATAAAATTGAAGAAATTGAGAAAATCACTCCACTGCTGTTTCCGTTGCACACGGATTCGGTCAGTTTTAATTTTTTTTTTGGAGCAACAACGATTTTCTACGCAAAGCGTAGATGGCGAGCCACCCAAAGAACTGAGCCTTGGATTTGGAAGACTGAAATTTGAAAAGGACTCGATTTCCAATCTTCAAGAGTTTGGCAAGTTTGTGTTACTGTTATAACGAACACTATCGCTACTTGATGGACACGATTCCCCTGTTGGAACTAATTTAAACTTCGGTGACTGCTGTGTTGAAACTGGAAGCACTGAGAAATTAATATTTGAACTGTAAATATTGGTTGTTTTACTAGTGTGTTAAATTTTAATTGTTAAACAAGTGTTAGCTTGGGTATGCCTAGTTATAATATTGGGGTGCACCCTTACTAGCCCTTTGCTACAATTTGTATGGTGTGTATTGTGTGTAAGTGTGGTGTTTTACACCAAGAACGAATCCTTGAGAGTTTTGTAAAAGAAAGGTTCCTGCCGGCCTGTAGGGTGTAAGTTGACAAAGGATAATTGTTATTGGTTAGTTCCTAAAAGAAGCGGGAACCGTTATTGGGGGCACTATATATAACGGGGGCTTTTTCGCGCGAACGCAGATGAGGTTCCGCGGTGTGAAGTGAGTTTGTGACGCGAGCTACTGTTCTTAATAAACTCTTTGTTTGCACACTTCAAGTGTTCCAGTGCTTTGTTTCAGGGAAACCTCCAAAGAACGGTGTACCTTCCTTTTCGGACACCCCAGTTTTGGCAACGAGGATGGGATGTTTTACCGTAAAGAAACAGAGTTATGAGTAACTCCGGTGAAGCCTGGGACAGAGATACTAGTAGTGTGGAAGAGTGACGACGGACAGAGCTGGTCGAAAATGGCTTTTGGGAAGCCCGAGGATTTCCACTTTGACGAAAGTGAGGAACAATTCGATGCTTATTTGGAAAGGCTTGAGCAGTATTTTGCGGCAAATGGATTGGGAGACACCGAAGAAAAGACAAAAGCGGTATTTCTGACGATTGTGGGGAAAAGGACTCATAGTCTGCTAAGGGACTTATGCACACCCTTAAAACCAGCGCAAAAGACTTTCACGGAGCTGATTGCGCTGCTGAAAAACCACTATGTCCCCCGGACAAATTTCATCGCGGAGAGATGCAAGTTCCACTCCAGGAATCAACTGGATGGCGAATCGATAAGTGAGTACGTTGCGAATTTGAGAAAATTGTCAGCGACGTGCAAGTTTGGACAGTTTTTAGATGAGGCTTTACGCGATAGATTCGTGTGTGGCGTGAAAAGTGCTGAGCTCAGAGACCGCCTGTTAAATGCAGCACATTCTAAAGACGTACCCCTTGCACTTGCAATAGAAATGGGGCTGGCGTTTGAAGTGACTTTAAAGAGTTCGCAACAGTTTTCCCAAAAGACTTTTAAAACACACGGACTAGTGGAAAAGAAGGGTTCCACGAAGGCAAAAGATGCCATTGTAAAACTGTGCTACAGATGTAACGGTAAGGGGCACAAGCCCGATGCTTGCAGGTTCAAAGATGTTACTTGCCATGTGTGTGGAAAAAGGGGACATGTTGCGCGAGCCTGCCGAACGCGTTCGGAAGGGCAAGATGACGCGGCCAAGCAAGCCAAGTTGAAGTGGACGAAGCACCTGGATGCCGCCACGTTGCAGGACCACGTTTCGCCGTATCCGAAATCGCCGCTAACCGCGAGGAGCAACGAACTCTGTGCATCGGATTGCATTGCACACGAGCGCGGACACGGAGGAGGAGATTACCACGCACTCCAGCTACAGGAAGCCGGACTTGCCCGCACCACTACTACGGAGTCACGAGTCCGTGATGGTCCCAAAGAAAGTGACATACAAGGGACAGAATTGTTTGCTATTGACACGAATGTGCACAAAGTAAACAAGCCTTACTGTGTTTATGTCCGAATTAATAATGTGCGAGTGAAAATGGAGGTAGATACGGGGGCAGCTGTTTCGGTCATTTCAGAGAAATTGTACCACCGTAGATTTTACAAGGTAAAACTAGCTCCAGCTAACTGTGTTTTGAAAACATACAGTAAAGAGTCCTTAGAGCTTAAGGGTAAAATCACAGTGAGGGTGAAAAGTAAGGACCAAACACACATGTTAGGCTTGATGGTTGTAAAAGGTAATGGGCCTTCTCTAATGGGTAGAGACTGGATTAGTCACCTGAATCTAGATTGGTCACGCATAAACAAAGTGACTAGTGAGACCGTGGAGCAGTTGTGTGACAGATATTTGTCTGTGTTTCAACCAAATTTAGGGATGCTTAAGGGAATCAGTGCTAAACTCCATGTAGTGAAAGAGGCGATGCCAAAATTTTGCAAGCCACGCACTGTGCCCTATGCTTTGCGGGATAGCGTTGAACAGGAGTTATGTAAGCTAGAAGCAGAAGGTGTCATCTCTCCTGTCAGTTACAGTGAATGGGCAGCACCCATTGTGTGTATTCCCAAAAAGGACAATAGTGTAAGGATATGTGGAGACTACAAGGTTACTATTAACCCTTGGTTGGAAGTAGAGCAGTATCCTTTACCTCGAACACAGGATTTGTTTGCTAAGTTTTCAGGAGGTCAGAGATTCACTAAATTAGATTTGTCTCAAGCTTATCAACAAGTACCACTAGAGGAAAGCTCCAAAAGATACCTTACCATAAATACACCAAAAGGGTTGTATACCTATAATAGGCTACCTTATGGGGTTGCTAGTGCTCCAGCCATTTTTCAGAAAATTATGGATCAAGTACTACAGGGCATGGATGGTGTAATATGTTATCTTGATGATATCTTGATCACAGGAAGTGATACGGAAAAGCACATGACAGCTTTAGAAGGAGTTTTAAAGAGATTGCAAGCATATAATCTCAGAGTCAGACGAGAAAAATGCTCTTTTTTCCGAAGCAGCGTATCCTACTTAGGGCGTGTCATTGATATGGAGGGTATTCACCCCATGAAAGAAAAGACTGATGCCATAGAAAGGGCTGCTGTTCCCACAAATGTGACAGAACTCAGGTCTTTCTTAGCGTTGTTAAATTATTATGGCAAGTTCATTCCTAATCTTTCCACCATCATACAGCCCATGACAGAGTTGTTGCATAAAGATGTGAACTGGGAATGGTCAAAGAAATGTCAGGCAGCTTTTGAGAATGCAAAAAGACATTTAATGTCCCATCAAGTTCTGATTCATTTCAACGCTGAGTTACCTTTAGTCTTAGCGTGTGATGCATCTCCTGTAGGAGTGGGTGCAGTACTCTCCCACAGAATGCGTGATGGTGGTGAGAGGCCTATTGCATTTGCTTCAAGGATGCTGACAAAAACTGAGCGCAACTACTCGCAATCGAAAAAGAGGCTTTAGGATTGGTATTTGGAGTAATGAAATTCCATGATTATCTGTTTGGAAGACAGTTTACCTTAGTAACAGATCATAAGCCCCTGCTGAAAATTCTAGGTCCTAAAACAGGGATACCTACTCTCGCTGCAGCTAGAATGCAAAGATGGTCTTTGATCTTGTCTGCATACAAGTATGAAATCCAGTACAAGAGATCAGAACAGCATGGAAATGCTGATGCCTTGTCGAGGTTACCCTTGAACGATGATAATGCCATTAGGTCTAATCCAGTGTATAGGGTGTCTTATCTCGAAGAATTACCTGTCACTGCGAACGAAATAGCACAAGAAACGGAAGCTGACCCTGTGCTCAAAAGGGTTAAGGAACATGTAATGTGTGGGTGGCCAAAGCATATATCTGAAGAAGTACTAAAGCCATACTTTTCAAAGAAATTTGAACTTTCCGTGGAAAATGGTTGTCTTCTTTGGGGGTATCGTGTAGTAATACCTGAAAAATTGCATGACAGATTACTGGCAGAACTTCATGACAGTCATTGGGGTATGGTAAAGATGAAATCGTTGGCTAGAAGTTTTTTTTGGTGGCCTGCCCTTGATATGGACATTGAAAATGTAGTTAGTCAGTGTGACGTGTGTCAGCAACAGCGTAGCATGCCTGCTCCTGTTCCTGTACATACATGGAAATGGTCATTGGGACCCTGGGAGCGAATTCACTTAGATTTTGCTGAGGATCACCAGCAGTTGTTTTTGGTAGTAATGGATGCTTATGCTAGATGGCCTGAGATTGTTCCTATGCAATCAACTACTTCAGCAAAGACGATCGAAGTGCTGAGACATTTATTTGCAGCTTACGGTCTTCCTCAGGAAGTAGTCACTGATAATGGACCCCAGTTTACGTCCCGAGAATTTGAACAATTCTTACTGCTGAATGGGGTCAAACATACTAAATCTCCTGTGTATCATCCTGCCTCAAATGGGTTGGCTGAACGGTTGGTGCAGAATTTAAAAAGAGCACTTGCAAAGAATAGAGCGGTTGGGGGTAAAACACTTCAACACTGTGTTGTTAATTTTTTGTATAATTACCGCAACACGCCTCATAGTGCTACTCACAAGACACCAGCAGAGTTATTCCTCAAGAGATCAGTTTGTACGCGATTGTCTCTGATCAGGCCACACTTTTCACAGGCTCTGAATTGTGCGAGCCCTGCTAAAACTGAGGAACCCTGTAGAGTCAGGACCTTTACTGTTGGGCAACACGTTTTGGTAAGAAATTACAGGGGAGGGGAGAAATGGTTGCATGGTGTCATTTCAAAAGTGCTGGGTCCAGTCACTTACATGGTTGATGTGAATGGAAACTGTGTAAAGAGACATGTGAATCAGATGCTGAGTAGTAAATCTAGGTGTGACAGGGGTAATGTTGAACATGGTCATGTTCCTGACAAGGGAAGGAATTGGGTTTATGATGAGATTGACATGGATGTTAAGGGGGGCAGTGAAATTGTCATATCAGAAAGCGCTGCGACTGATTCAGAGACACAGTCAACACCTGAAGCAGTGCCGCTATCATCAGCATCATCCTCATCACCGTCCTTCCCCACTGAAAGTGTTTTTGTGAAAGCTCGTCCTGTTCGTAGTAGGCGTGCTCCCCAAAGGTTGAATTTGTGAAGCGTAATAATGGAACCACGGTTATAATGGAAATTTCAACCTGTAACCAACAGAAAGAGAGAAAAAAACAAAATTGTGTGTTGGTTGTTCTGTTGGTGGTTGATAAAGATTGTAAATATTTTGTTCTCTTAAGGGTAGTAAGAGATTGGAAGCTACAGGGGAGGAGCTGTGGTGTTTTACACCAAGAACGAATCCTTGAGAGTTTTGTAAAAGAAAGGTTCCTGCCGGCCTGTAGGGTGTAAGTTGACAAAGGATAATTGTTATTGGTTAGTTCCTAAAAGAAGCGGGAACCGTTATTGGGGGCACTATATATAACGGGGGCTTTTTCGCGCGAACGCAGATGAGGTTCCGCGGTGTGAAGTGAGTTTGTGACGCGAGCTACTGTTCTTAATAAACTCTTTGTTTGCACACTTCAAGTGTTCCAGTGCTTTGTTTCAGGGAAACCTCCAAAGAACGGTGTACCTTCCTTTTCGGACACCACAGTAAGCAAATTATTTTTTTTTTCCTTGTTGCTTTAAGTTATCACAGTTCAGTTTTATGTTGTTTAAGGTGTTTTACTGAAAATAATGTACATGAGAAATGAGAAAAATATAGTTTTTGGTAAAGTTTAATAGTGTAACGACCCGCGTTACTGATTTAATGTAAATAGTTGCATTGTGGGAAATCTGTAAATAATGTCTGTAACCGCTGGGGCCACTTCGGGGGGAAATGGTGGGTTGACTGTGTCTGCCACTGTGTTGAGGGAGTTGAGTGGTGCTAAGGCTGCCTGTCTGTAAGCACAGGTCCTGGAGGAAAAGGGGTCCTTAAACCGAGAGCATTATTTCCCTGGTGTTTAAATAAACCGTTCGTTATGAATGCTGCTTCCGCATTCTTCCTCACCCCATCCAAACCTATGGCGCTGCGTGCCACAATAGTTAATTTTAATAATTGCCCAATCAAGTGGTCCTTTATTTATGCCTCCACGGACAAACCTACTGGCCTTAGAACAAAGCATTACACCATGTGTTTACATGTGTTACATATACACACACTTTCTGAACCACTTGTCCCATACGGAGTCGCAGGAAACCGGAGCCTACCCGGCAACACAGGGCATAAGGCCGGAGGGGGAGGGGACACACCCAGGACGGGACGCCAGTCCGTCGCAAGGCATCCCAAGCGGGACTCAAACCCCAGACCCACTGGAGAGCAGGACCCGGTCCAACCCACTGCGCCACCGCACCACCGCACCCCCCATTGGAGTGAACCATTCGGGGTATTTTTAGGTGGGAGTCCTTGGGCACAACCAACTTGACAGGGGTGTTTTACTGTGCAATGGGATAAATGTTTTCATAAGTTGTAACATAGGGATATTTATAGTAGAAAAATGTTTTGTATGGCTTTTATGTTTTTGTATTCATGTTGGAAGTTATTTTTGGGGGGAAATGCACTTTGAAATAGTTGAGGCTGTATGATGTAGCCAGAGGGCGGTGTTACTGCTATATAAGCTTGTATTAGGTCACTAGTCAGGGTGGCCAATTGATGCAAACTTATGCAGACTCAGGTAGACAGGCACTCACACAGCAAATAGGAGAGTTGTGCATTGCTGTTGATGCAAGAAGTTAAGCCCATGGCTCATAGACCTTATATTCTTTTGTAATGTCACACCCTCTTTGGACTGGAAGGTACACCATATCAAGTTGAATCTTCTATAGTGATGTCCTTGTGATGTCACATATTTCAGAATGTACCCTACTAAAGGATTCTTTGCAATACTTAGAACTTTGTGCTGAAACAGGTGAAAAAAGGGGGCACATGGACACAGAGCGTGAACACCAAAGACGTGAATTGGTACCCTGTGCAAAACTTTGCCCGCAGGAAGCTGGAGGGTGTAAACCCCGCTGTCATAACATGGTATGTTCATTTGTTGAATTACTAGTTGGGACACTTGTACATGGTATTATGTTGCTTTTCTTAATAGTATATATTTTTAAATTTACATTTAATTGATACTTTTCTAGGGGGCGCAGTGGCGCAGTGGGTTGGGCCGCAGTCCTGCTCTCTGGTGGGTCTGGGGTTCGAGTCCTGCTTGGGGTGCCTTGTGGCGGAGTGGCGTCCTGTCCTGGGTGTGTCCCCCTCTCCCTCCGGCCTTATGCCCTGTGTTGCCGGGTAGGCTCTGGTTCCCTGTGACCCTGTATGGGACAAGCGGTTCTGAAAGTGTGTGTGTGTGTTACTTTTCTCCAAACTGACTTACCATATTTACCCATTTATATAGCTGCGTGATTTTACTAGAACAATTCAGGTTAACTACTTTGCTCAAGGGTACTACAGCTGGAGGTGATAATCAAACCTGCACCTTTGGGTCCAAAGGCAGCAGGATGTAGCTGTCTGTCATTTGAGTCTCTTTGAGAATTGAAATGTGTCACATATGAATTTAATTGAAACGCTGCACTCATGGAACAACCATACTCTGATCAGAGCTGTTAACCGAATACATTGTGTATCCCAAATTATCCGAACTCACAGGTCGCAAAATATGTACTGCACATTAAGCTGTTTTCTGCATTCAGTTACATTATTATACAGTGTATCAGTTTCAATTGTACATTAGCATCAGCATATTTACATAACTCAACACTCTAGACATACATATTGGCCATCCAGTATTACCAAAGTGCAAGTACTGGAAACCTGAACCTGAAGTAGATGAAAATTGTGAAAAATGTTGTTCTGTGTTTGTCTTTAAAGTGAAGAGCTACAGCTGGGCTTCGAGAAGGATCTGGCTTGCAAAGGTATGTTGGCAGTGGCACGAGGAGAGGGGGAGCACAATGTTCGAGCCCCCGAGGAAGATGATGAGCTGTCCATGGAAACCCAGGTTGACTGCCTGCTGGACCAGACCACAGACCCAAATATACTAGGAAGGGTTTGGACAGGCTGGGAAGCCTGGATGTTATTTTATGTTTACAACTTTGGTCTCCTGGTTACTTTCTGTAATGGAATTTACACCAAAATTGTGTAAACATTTCAGTGGCCAATTTTCCTAGCAGTGGTCTGTGTTACTGCAAAATTGTTGGACAAAATGCTTTTGTTTACAATTATGGAAATATATATTTTTTTAAAAACTCATTCTTGTTTTTATTAATTTCTGTTGCTTTTACTGTTCTTTTCAGTTCGGTGTACTCTTTCAGAGTACTTATGCAATGCAAATGCATCACTTGGCAACCTCAGTGAAATAGCCATGTGTGACACCCTGTGGTTGGCAGAGGAAATTAAGCCACTTGGTCTTGTGTCACGGAGCTGTATGATGACAATGCCAAATGTTTTTTTTTTTTTTCTTCTTCTTTTCTCCAAAATGTCATCTAGATATCAGAAGTAGAGAAGTGGTTTGATTGGGCATTTGTCAAATCATGTTTGCTCCCAGTCTGTCATATATATATGTTAGCATAGGCCGGTGCAAATTTCTTGCCCATTGCTGTGCCCTGGATTTATATAGCTTTTGGAGTCAAATACAAAATCGTTTCTGGTTAGGCTTATGTCCGGTAGTTTTAGTATTTCCACATCTGATCTATTCAGCTCTGGATACTTGTTGAAGAGTCTCCTTACCGCTTCTAGGCCCAGATCGGTGTCAGTGTTTGTGTACAGGCTGTTGATGTCAACAGTGAATAAAACTGCATCCTCTGGAAGGGAAACATTCTCCAGCTTGCTAATGAAATTGTATGTGTCCTTCAGGTAGCCGGGATGTAGCTGGGACAGAGGGTTCAGGTAGCTGTCGATGTACTCTGCTATATAGTATACGTTTCACTATTACAATCTGACACTATAGACCTTCCTTTAGGGATCTCTCCCAGGACTGCCCATGTTTCGGGGTCTGCGTGCATTTTTGGGAGGAGGTAGAACTTCAGGTCCCATTAAGTAATGTTTTTGTTTCTTTGTTATGTACTGTTTGATTGGTAACTGTGTTAAAATCTCATTGACTTGTTTCTGGTCCCAATGGATGCGGGAGCAGAGTATAATGTTCCGTATTACTTAGTTGTCATGTGGCCTCGTATTTGTACTGTTGTGCATCCATTATTACGATTGCAGAACCTTTGTCTGCCAGTTTAATGACTATGTGTTTGTTTTTCTTTAGTGTCTACATTGCCCCCCGTAAGGGTGGGCTGAGGTTATGTTTTTGGTTCTGTGTGTACGTGATGGATCTTATTATTTTATTGTTCTTTTTGATTAGTTTTTGAATTTTGGGACTGACTTGTTTCAAATTTAGTTCCCATTTAGATGATTTGGTAAATGGGGTTAGCAGTTTTTTTTTGTTGGAAATTGAAGTAGTCTAATAGTTTTAATTTTCTGTTGTATGAATGGATGTCCCTGAGGAGTTCCCCCAAGTCTGTTCCATCTGGTGTGGGAATGAAAGTGAGGCCACTTTCCAGAAGTTCTTTGTCAGGGTGAAAGTTTTGGGCAAGTTGACAATGTTGGTGTGCTTGTGTTTTTGTCCCACGTCTCCACCCTTAAAAGTTTAACTGGTCCAGCCAGTGTCCGACAATCAAACCCGCTGTTCCTGTTGTCCACCGTGTTACGTTAAGATGATCAACTTTAAATCGAAGTTTGTTGATCATCGGTAATGAACTTCCGTGTTGCTCAATGTGTTTGTTGATGGCATCCAGTGTGTTCTGTTGCTCCCTGGGTAACATGTCTGAGTATTGTATCAGGGGCGTGTGTATGGAGGCATTCGGGGAAGTTTCCCTTGACCCCCTCCACATGTGCTGTAATTGTTTGATAGCTGTGTTGTATGGTTGTTGCAGACGGTTATGAAGTCCTGCAGCTAATATCACCTGTTGTGTGTGGAGGTGTACGTCTGTTTTTTCTGACATTTTGGCTATGTGAAAGAAGTTGGCCTCTGAGTAGCTGTCTACCTGAACCCCGTTCAGCGTGGTGCCCGCAATTCTTCCTATATTTTCATCCCCTATGATTACGGTTGCTTCCCTTACTTCTAATTCCCACTCTGCAATCTTCCTTTCCGTGGCCAAGTGTCGTGTAGGTGCCCGAGGGCTCCGGTTCCTGTGCATGTTTCTTATGTACTCTGTTTGCTCTTGTTCCACACCCCTTTCCATATTGAGTGTTGTACTGTCATCTATGGCCTTTTTTACTTTCAGTAAATTCCATGTCCCTTCAACTGTAGTCTATTTCCCTCCCTTCTTGTCTGTTTTTCCATAACAGTTCCGCTCTCTGGGGGGGCCTCGATTATTGCTACCTCCTGGGACCCTACGCTGGTGTTGGTTCTTATAGGTCGTATACGTCTCTGTCCCTTTCCTCCCGTTCCCTTGCCTGTTTCTTCTGTCTCCTTCCCTTTGACATTGTTTATTTACTTCACTGTAGCCATTTTCTGTTTGTTTTGTATTTTTTTTTTTTTTTTTTGGCCTGCTCTGTCTGTCCTGTAGAGCCCTAGGTAGGTTGTCTGCCTCCTTGTGTACTTGTGTTTTACCTGTCCTACCCGTTCCTCCTCTGTTCTGTTCCGTGTTTGTTACTTGTGCGTACGTCCGGTAGCTGTTTGCCAGCCCCAGACAGGTTACTGTTCTGACCCTGTCTCTTTCCTTAGTGTTTTCTGTTCGTTTATTAAGACCCAGGATATGTTTCGTTCTGATCAATGTTTTTCCTTTAATATGTGTCTGTATCTACTCTTTGCCCACTTCACCACCACCTCCCATTCTGCCTCACTGGCTAAGTCAGAAGTGGGTTTTTCTGTGTATTATGCCTTCATAATGAACCTGGAGGATATAAATGTTATTTTTCATCCAGGCCTCCGTGTTCTTTGGCACTTTCTGTGACGTGTTGTTTTTCGGGGATGAAGGTTTAATGAATTGGGTTAATTTGTTCACCTGTCTCATCATGCCTTTAGGAAAATCTCCCTTTTTAAGATATCCCTCTATTACGATCAAGTGGTGCATGGACTGTATTAATTTGTAGTATGTTTTGTTTAGTGTGGGGTGTGTGGTATGAAGTGTGTGTCCATTATTATCTTTAAGACTGCTTGCCCCCGCCATGTGCCTTTGTTGCGCTAAAATATTAAATCTCTTCTGCAGACTTCCCATTTTTTTATTATACTATTTTTAATGGAGGGGGTGCAGTGGCGCAGTGGGTTGGACCAGGTCCTACTCTCCAGTGGGTCTGGGGTTCGAGTCCCGCTTGGGGTGCCTTGCGGCGGACTGGCGTCCCGTCCTGGGTGTGTCCCCTCCCCCTCCGGCCTTACGCCCTGTGTTGATGAAAACACTACTGCTAAAATTGTTGATTACATTGGAAGCTCAGATTCTGGAACGAGTAAAGATATTGATCGAATGGCTTTCGGCTATAGTTCAGTGGTAAAATTCGCCCAAGGCTCTGCAGCCCCACCAAAAGCTAAACTTATTCGAACTGTAAGAAACTCACCGTGGTTCAACGAATCAACTCGTGCAATAAAGTTAGAATGTCATAAATTAGAGCGTAGGTGGCGTTCAAGTGAACTAAACGTTTGTTACGCAGCCTGGTCCGATTGTCTAAGAAAATGGATTAATAAGTTAAAAAAAAAAAAAAAAAAAAAAACAAAGAAAGCACTTTCTCACGCCGGATCCGAGTTCTATCGCAAAGTTAATTGATGAAAATCGGAAGAACTCTCGCTTCCTGTTTAATGCCATCGCTTGCTTAACTGGTAAACACAAAGATAGTAAACGGTGCATTTCTGCAACCATTACTAATGATGAATTTATGCTGCTTTTCAATAAGAGATTAGAGAACATCCACGAATCCATAGTGCCCTCTAGCTCGGCCTTAGCCAGCATGAGCTCTTCTGGGAATGATAATATTAGTTGTCCGCACCGTCTCGGTAGCTTCGGCGTAATAACTGTAGAGGAAATTACCGTGCTAGTTCGCTCCGTGAAAGGTACTACCTGTCCTTTGGACCCAGTCCCCGCTAAGTTACGGAAAGCCGCAGTTTCCGTGCTCGCGGGACCTATTGTTAACATTGTGAATGCGTCGTGACCGAACGGCTGTGTTCCAAAAGCCTTTGAAATCGCCGTTATTAGACCCCCCTCCCCGCTAAAGAAATGGATTGTAATAACGATCCGGACTGTGATAACCCATGTAATTATAGACCCATCTCCAATCCACCGTTTTTATCCAAAATTCTAGAAAAGATCGTAGCTTCCCAAATTGTGAAATATCTTAATCACCATGACAAACGTGAAAAATTTCAGTCTGGTTTCCACACCGGTCACGGCACTGAAATGGTGCTCACGCATGTTCTCGGTGATATTCTCATCTCTTCCGATGCCGGTCAGATCTTTATTCTTGTGTTACCGGACTCGAGTGCTGCGTTTGATACCGCAGACCATCGCATCCTACTGAGTAGACCTGAAAACCTGCTTGGACTGAGATGTGCCTCTCTGAAGTGGTTTGACTCGCGTTTAGCTAACCGTGAAGCATTTGCGCCAGAATCTGATGGCTGCACCCCCTCCATCTCAACTGTGGTTCAAGTATGGTGTGCCACAGGGCTCTGTGTTGGGGCCATTACTGTTCTCGCTCTATATGTTACCATTGGCTGACATGATTCGCAAGCACAATGTGAATTTCCATCCGTACGCCGATGGCACGCAGCTACATGTATCGTTTAAACCTGATGATCCGTCACACGTGTTGTCTCCAGCTAGCTGTTGTACCAGTATAGAATTATGGATGAGTTTTTAAAAAAAAAAAAGAAAAAAATTCTACATCTCTAAATGCCAGTGAAACAGAGGTACTTGTGGTGGGTGGCGATGGCAAAACTCTCGACAGAATCACGCCAGTCTTTACAACAAATGCTATTAGCTTGAAGCGTACGGATTGCGTCAAGGATTTGGGAAGCTGTCATTTGAATCTCATGTAAGCGCTTTGACTGAGTCGCGCTTCCTTCAGTTAAGAAACATAGCTAAGTTACGGCGATTCCTGTGCAGCTCGGATGCCGAGAAACTGGTCCGTGCTTCCGTTTCGAGCAGGCTGCACTACTGTAGCGCTTTATTATCGAGCTGTCCGTGCGATACTGTGTCCAGGCTACAGTCGGTACAAAATGCTGCTGCGAGAACTGTCACTAGAACTAAGCAGTACGACCGTATCGTATGACGCTGCCACTTAAATTGTTACGTTGGCTCCCGGTCGCATTTAGGGTTAATTATAAAATCCTGCTTTTGACCCGTATGGCAATACATGGCTTTGCTCCTGCATACCTTTGTGAGATTATTGATTCTCATATCCCAGGACGATACCTTTGTTCACTGGATGCAGGTTACCTTAAAGTGCCTGTGATCAACGAGCCCTCAGTAGGAGGCCGTGCCTTTCGTTACTGAGCGCCTGCACTGTGGAATACTTTGCCAGTTACCGTCAGAAATGCCCCGTCTGCTTCTGTCCTCAAGTCGAGACTAAAGACTTCTTACACGTTCGCTCAGGCATTCCGCCTCGAAATGCAATTCCACTTGCCTGCGTTTGTTTTGACCACCCGTCATACAAACGCATGCATAGCACGCAGAGGCGGCCGGGGGAGGGGGGCGGAGATGGGGTGAGGCAGCCGCAGCTGGGGTTGATTGTACCCCCCCCCTTCTTCTTCTTCTTCTTCTTCTTCCCCGGTGCCCAGCAGTGAGGGAGGGAGACGGAGGAGGAGAGCGGATCCACGCAGACGAGCACGGGCGCAAATTAGAACCCGAGCCCGGCGATGACGCCGCCCGGACCGACCCAAGGCCCCTAGCCCCCCCTGACCCGCATGAAGCCCATCCGACCAGTTCCCTATCCCCCCTTTGCCATCCCCTTCCTTCTCCCTGATCCGTGACTGAACGAAACCCCCTTCACGGACGGGCGCCGCGTCTGTGCTCACCTGCCTCGTCTGTTGCAGTGGCGACGAAACCCGGGAGCCAGCGAGACGGGCAGAGACCGGCTGGAGCGCATTCTCCAGTGGATGCAGCTGCAGCAGCAGGAGTCGCCGGACGCGATCGTAGCGGTCCGGCTCGCAGAGCGCCGGGCCCTGGTGGAAGCCCTGACCGCCCTCGTGGACCGCCCGATCCATATCCTTACCCATAACCCTAACCCTATCCGAATCACTTTCCCTGAACAAGCAGTCACTTTGCGGCTATCCCTGTCCCTGTCACCGTTTTCGACCCGAAACCGATCCCTATCCTTATGCCTATCCGTAACCCTCACCCGACCTATAAACCTAACCCTACACCTATCCCTATCACTTTCCTCAACCCTCTCTCTGACCCTAAGCCCATCCTTATTCCTGTCCCCATTCCTATCCTTATCGCCATATCGGGGTCCAGTTCCCTGGTGGAAGTTACCGAGGTAGCTGGAAAGCTCCACAGTGGCAAAGCACCGGGGTGGGGCAGGTGAGATTTTCCCGGAACTGCTTAGGGCCCTGGATGTTGTGGGGCCTGTCATGGCTGACACGCCTGTGCAATGTTGCACAGACCTCGGGGACAGTGCCTTTCGGATTGGCAAACTGGGCTGGCGGTCGCTGTCTCTCAGAAAGGGGGCGGGTGGTCACTTCTCGGCCTCCCATCTCCGCCCCCCTCCCCCGGCCGCCTCTGCGTGCTACGCATGCGTTTGTATGACGGGTGGTCAAAACAAACGCAGGCAAGTGGAATTGCATTTCGAGGCGGAATGCCTGAGCGAACGTGTAAGAAGTCTTTAGTCTCGACTTGAGGACAGAAGCAGACGGGGCATTTCTGACGGTAACTGGCAAAGTATTCCACAGTGCAGGCGCTCAGTAACGAAAGGCACGGCCTCCTACTGAGGGCTCGTTGATCACAGGCACTTTAAGGTAACCTGCATCCAGTGAACAAAGGTATCGTCCTGGGATATGAGAATCAATAATCTCACAAAGGTATGCAGGAGCAAAGCCATGTATTGCCATACGGGTCAAAAGCAGGATTTTATAATTAACCCTAAATGCGACCGGGAGCCAACGTAACGATTTAAGTGGCAGCGTCATACGATACGGTCGTACTGCTTAGTTCTAGTGACAGTTCTCGCAGCAGCATTTTGTACCGACTGTAGCCTGGACACAGTATCGCACGGACAGCTCGATAATAAAGCGCTACAGTAGTGCAGCCTGCTCGAAACGGAAGCACGGACCAGTTTCTCGGCATCCGAGCTGCACAGGAATCGCCGTAACTTAGCTATGTTTCTTAACTGAAGGAAGCGCGACTCAGTCAAAGCGCTTACATGAGATTCAAATGACAGCTTCCCAAATCCTTGACGCAATCCGTACGCTTCAAGCTAATAGCATTTGTTGTAAAGACTGGCGTGATTCTGTCGAGAGTTTTGCCATCGCCACCCACCACAAGTACCTCTGTTTCACTGGCATTTAGAGATGTAGAATTTTTTTCTTTTTTTTTTTTAAAAACTCATCCATAATTCTATACTGGTACAACAGCTAGCTGGAGACAACACGTGTGACGGATCATCAGGTTTAAACGATACATGTAGCTGCGTGCCATCGGCGTACGGATGGAAATTCACATTGTGCTTGCGAATCATGTCAGCCAATGGTAACATATAGAGCGAGAACAGTAATGGCCCCAACACAGAGCCCTGTGGCACACCATACTTGAACCACAGTTGAGATGGAGGGGGTGCAGCCATCAGATTCTGGCGCAAATGCTTCACGGTTAGCTAAACGCGAGTCAAACCACTTCAGAGAGGCACCTCTCAGTCCAAGCAGGTTTTCAGGTCTACTCAGTAGGATGCGATGGTCTGCGGTATCAAACGCAGCACTCGAGTCCAGCAACAGAAGAATAAAGATCTGAGCGGCATCGGAAGAAATGCGAATGTCATTGGCAACACGCGTGAGTACCGTGACCAGCGTGGAAACCAGACTGGAATTCTTCAAGTTTATTATGACGCTTAAGATATTTTGCAATTTGGGAAGCTACGACCTTTTCCAGACTTTCGGATGAGAACGGTAGATCGGCGATGGGTCTATAATGACATGGCTTGCTACAGTCCAGGTCGTTGTTACGATCTGCTTCTTCAGCGTAGCGGTCTAATAACAGCGATTTTAAAAGCTTTCAGAACACGGCCGTTTAGCAACGGCGCATTAACGATATTAACGATGGGGCCCGCAAGCACAGAAACCGCGGCTTCCCACAACTTACTGGGGACTCTGGGTCTAAAGGACAGGTCGCACCTTTCACAGAGCGAACTAGCACGGCTAATTTCCTCTACAGTTTTCACGTCGACGCTACCGAGATGGGTCGCCTCCGACCTCTTTTTAACCGAGGCGCTGTTCTTCTCTTGTCCTTTCGCAGTCTTCCAAAATGTCCACCTGAAACCGTGTAAATGTTTCACATTACAAAAGAATTTGTCAGCGAAACCAACAACTTGTTCAGTCATCCTGCTGGACTACGTTGACATGATTTACCTTCGGACTTTTGTAAAGCAGCGCCACCTACCGGCAAATCCTAGCATGAAGATACAGTACATGATAGAGAGATGCTCAACAGAGAAAAGGGGAAAACAAATCAGCGCCACTCTCAGGGTAATGTGTGCGTGTGTGCGTGTGTGCGTGCGTGCGTTTTATACTTTCTCTGGTACTGGCGATACTTTAAAGTACCATTACCATAACAATTGATCACACTTACATATCATGCGCTATTGCGAAGGCACAAAGCAATGTGAGACTCATATCACGTTGGAATTCGATATGCACCCACTAAGTGTAAAACAAGCTGCCCTTCTCCTTATGCTGCTGTGAGACTACGACTTAAAGAGAGAACTGTGCTCAGGAAGGGTCAACGCCTCCGCTTGACGTTTCTAAGACGCCCTCGCCGACCCTGGAGTCGAGGGACAGCAGCAAGAATTGGATTTGAACCTAGGCATGCAAAGCACGATGGATTGGTAGTCTATTGCCTTAACCACTCAGCCATCTCATCACGAGCATACTGCTCTATTGCTTCCTGCGTCCTCTGAGTTTCCTGTGCCTCTATCGAGCGAGCTGCTGCAATGTCCCTTATAATGGCTCTTAAATGTCAGGGGCTCAAAAGTGACTTTGTGCCCTCTCTCCTTTCTCAAGAGCATTGTCACGCACCATTTTTCGTCCCGACGACAATCAAGAGTTAACAGTCCCAACTCTTTCATCTGTGCCCCCAAGGTCTGTTAACATTTGCATCCCGGTTCCTGCTGACACATAACAATGTCGCGTATCATGTTTAACAATTTTGAACAAGTTGAAAACATTTCACCTTATCCCATTTAAGTAATTTGATGAGATTATCCTTCAGACTTTGTCAAAACAGGAGAATCTCTTGTCTCCTCTTAAGCAGCGATAACAAGCTGTTAAATAAGGTCGATGCTTTCAGTGAGACAAAGCATCAGAGACAGTATGCTCTTGCTTTTTTAAAAGGTGCAGACACCAGCTGGATCGATGAATTACATTGAAAACCGTATCGCAGTGAAAACGAGCACAGAGAAATGAAGACCGAGCGAACGCATTCGGTTAAAGGCTGAATTCCGTTTGTAAACCCTACCTCAGCTTGGTAGCACTTTCTCCACAATTCAAAGGGAGAGTGCTACGGCTGAGACAGGAGTCAGATTGACTAGCAGGGATTAAAGAAACATTGAGATCCTTTAGAGGGTAAAACCAAAATCGGAGGCTTGTCGTGCGAGCAAATGAAGTGACTGCAGCCATCGGTTGAAGCGTGTGCCTTTCCAAAACTATTTCGAAAGGGAGCACTTGTTGTCCAGAGTTGAAACAAATGGAATGCCCGAAAAGGTCCATCAACTTTGGTCATCAGTGCATCGGCCCAAAATGTCCGTCACTCCGTCCATCAGCTCACGCGCTGCAATCAAATCAGCGTTTGCCTTGTGCGTTGAGGCCCGCTGCGGATGCTCGGGTCACCGAAGAAACACCCTAACAAAAAGCGCTTACTGCACAAATGACACATATAAGTACTTCTGGTAGGGTCCAATGTGTGACGTTCAAATCAAATGTCATTGCTTCTGTCAATGCCTGTTGTATACGAGTTTCTGCCATTTGGCCTTCGCCTCCAGTCTCGCTGTTTTATACCGAGGCACTGTCTCTTAAGCATCAGGGACTGTAAGCATGCCCCCCGTTGCCACACGACTGTCAGGCACGTTTTCGTCGCTATCATCGTCAGGTGCGAACCATTCAAAGCAGAAGCTCCTTCTCTTGTCCTTTAGCAGTCTTCCAAAATGTCCACCTGAAACCGTGTAAATGTTTCACATTACAAAGGAATTTGTCAGCGAAACCAAAAACTTGTTCAGTCATCCTGCTGGACTACGTTGACATGATTTACCTTCGGACTTTTGTAAAGCAGCGCCACCTATCGGTAAATCCAAGCGTAAAGATACAGTGCATGATAGAAAGCTACTCAGCGGGAAGAAAAAACAGGGGGGCGGGGGGGGTGGAAACAGCGCTGGTGTGAGTGTAATGTATATGCGTGTGTTTCCTACTTTCTCTGCTACTGGAGATACTTCGGACTACCGCAACGGTAAGAATTCATCGCACATACACATTGTCACGCTCCATTGTGAAGGCACAAACTCGCTTCACGTCGGAATTCGATCCGCACCCACTACGCGTAAAGCAATTTTGTTATGCAGCTGTAACATCAGAATACTAAGAATCATGCCCGAAAATTACCCGCAATCAGAAGTTGCTTCCTTTGTCCTCCAGCTGTCGCGTGCCTCTATCGAGCGAGCTGCTGCAATGTCCCTTTTGTGTTTGTGAATGAACGGTGGTGCAATCCTGGACATATTACTGTGAAGGAACGTTTCTGCTCGCCGGACACCGAACTCCTAGCTTTGAGTATTCGTCCATATTATTTACCACGGGAGTTCTCCTCTGTCATACTGGTCGGGGTTTACATTCCACCATCAGCTGATGAGGCATCGGCATGTGACGCGGTACACACCACCATTGCTAGGCTACAGTCTCAGCACCCCGATGCTTTTGTGGCTGTTACTGGAGATTTTAATCGTTAGACTGGACTCAATTCTTCCAACTTTTCATCAGTTCATTGATTGCACTAGGAGAGAAAACAAAACATTGGATCTATTGTATGCAAATGTTGAGGATGCATATACCGCCACTGCCCTGCCCCCACTTGGTAGATCAGACCACAATCTTATCCTTTTAACACCTCAGTATGTCCCTGCAGTTCAAAGGCAGCTTATTTCCACAAGGAATGTGAGGAGGTGGACTCAGGAGGCCAGTGAGGTCTTGCAGGACTGCTTTGAAACAACAGATTGGGATGTGCTCTGCAGACCACATGGGGATGACATCAATAACATCACTGACTGCATCACGGACTATATTAATTTCTGTGAGGACACTATTTTTCCAACCCGGACAATACGCTGTTTTCCTAATAACAAGCCTTGGATTACCAGTGACCTGAACGGTTTGCTGAACCAAAAAAAGAGAGCCTTCAGGTCTGGTGACAAGGACGAGATGAGAAGGATACAGCGCCAACTGAAGGTGGCACTGAGGAAGTGTAAAGACTCTTATAGACAAAAGCTAGAGAATAAACTCCAGCTGAACAACATGAGGGATGTGTGGAGGGGCATGAAGCAGATCACAGGATACAACATCAAAGATCGCCAGCAGGACGGCAGCCTGGACAGAGCCAATGAGCTGAATTTGTTCTTTAACAGGTTCAGCACTGGACCCCCTGCTGGCCCTCCCCACACCGGACCAGTCTTCACACCCTCTTTGTCACCCTCTAATGCCTTGCATCATACCCACTCCCACCCCCCACAGTGTACGTCTGACCACAACCCCCCAACTCCAACCCCTATGAATGTGACCATCGGCCAGGTGAGAAGACAGCTGGAGAGACTCCATCAAGGCAAGGCGGCAGGCCCGGATCACATCAGCCCCCGGGTCCTGAGGTCCTGTGCAGCCCAGCTGTCTGGCATCCTGCAACACATCTTCAACCTGAGTCTGTTGCAGGAAAGGATTCCTGTGCTATGGAAGACATCGTGTTTAGTACCGGTGCCAAAGATAGCCATCCCTTCTGGCCCCAGTGACTTCAGACCAGTTGCCCTAATGTCACATGTTATGAAGGTACTGGAGAGACTGCTGCTGATACAGCTGAGACCACAGGTTAAATCTAGTCTGGACCCTCTTCAGTTTGCCTATCGGCCTCATGTGGGTGTGGATGATGCCGTCGCCTATCTGCTGCATCGCGCTCATTCACACTTGGATGGTAGTGGCAGCACTGTGAGGTTCATGTTTTTTGACTTCTCCAGTGCCTTTAATACCATCCAACCTCTTTTGTTGAGTGAGAAGCTGCTGAGGATGGGTGTCAGTGCATCTACGGTCTCCTGGATCTCTGACTATCTGTCAGACAGGCCTCAGTTTGTATGGCTGGGGAGCTTCCTGTCTGATGTTTTGGTTAGCAACACAGGAGCGCCACAGGGAACTGTTCTGTCACCATTCCTGTTCACTCTGTACACCTCTGATTTTCAGTATGATACTGAATCATGCCATTTGCAGAAGTTCTCTGATGACTCTGCAGTGGTGGGGTGTATTAGAGATGGACAGGAGTTGGAGTATAGGCACCTGGTGGATAACTTTGTGGAGTGGTGCAGCAGGAGTCATCTACTCTTAAATGTCAGGAAGACCAAGGAGATGGTCGTCGACTTTAGGAAGACAAGAACTGCAGTCAGACCCATAAAGATCCTGGGGGAGGAGGTTGAGACTGTTCAGAAATACAAGTACTTAGGTGTCCACTTGAGCAGCAGTCTGGACTGCAGGGACCACACTGATGCTGTGTACAAGAAGGAAATGAGCAGACTCTATTTTCTGAGGAAGCTCAGATCTTTCAATGTATGCAGCAAGATGCTGGAGATCTTCTACCAGTCTGTTGTTGCGAGCGCCATCTACTTTGCCGTGGTCTGCTGGGCGAGCAGCATCAATGCCAGAGATGCAGGCAGGGTGAACAAGCTCATCCGTAAGGCCGGCAGCATCATTGGACAGAACATGGAGACGTTTGAGTCAGTGAGGAATAGGAGGTCACTGAACAAACTGCTCTCCATCATGGACACTCCTTCCCACCCACTGCACAGCACGCTGCAGAGACAGCAAAGCTCATTTTCTAAAAGACTCATTCAGCTCCGCTGCCGTAAAGAACGGTTCAGGAAATCATTTCTATTGTTCGCAATAACTTTTTACAACAGCTCACCTCTGTGTGACAGATGAACTATTCAGCACTATTGTTAGTTCAACTTGTTACTGATTATATTACCGTTTTGTACAACTTGCACTTTACTGTTGCACTACATACTGTTTTAATTTATTTACTATACTTTTTATTCTTTTATTTTTCCAACAGTATACATAATTGCACATATATTTTCATCTTGTATTTTTAACTTGTATTTTTCCACTTGTTTTATATGTTTTTTAAATATATATTGCAAGTATTTATCTGACTTGTGTTTTGCTGCTGTAACATAATAATTTCCCTTGTGGGATCAATAAAGTATATCTATCTATCTATCTTACCACCCTATTGAAAGGTTTATTACTTTTTAGTTTGGTCCGATAAGTTGGAATAAGACGCACCACATTATGATCAGAGTTGGCTATTGGTGGTTTGCTTCTGGAATGATAGGCATTACTAATGTTTATGTAGCATTTGTCCAATATATTATCCTTCCTCGTTCTACATTTTACAACCTGTTGAAATCCTGGCAAAGTTTTCTTCAGGTTGCAGAAGTTAAAATCACCAAGAACAACGGTGGGGGCATCAGAAAATTGTTGTTCTAAATTGCACACACTGTCCGCTATTAAGGCTGCAGCCCGATGCACTTTGCCGCTTATTGGAACATAAACAACAAACAGCAGGATGCAACCAAATTCCCAAGGGAGGTAGAATGGTCTCAACCCAATGCCCAACAGGTTCTCGGTTTTGGCTCCGTTGTGGTGGAATGACCTTCCCCTCCCACTCAGAACTGCAGAAACTCTGTCCACACTGAAGAAGGTTCTGAAAACTCACCTTTTCCGGATGCATTTCACCCAAGATCTCTTCGGTGTAAATGTTCACCCACCGTAACTTCATGAGAATCCCCAGATAAGCCTTTATTCAGCCGCTACACCGGCATTGTATGTGATTGTTTGTGTATCTTACAATATTTAAAAAAAAAAAAAAAAGTAGGAAGTATCGGGATTTGTCTATCTTCTGTTTTATGCACCTACTTGAACGATGAACATTGGTGCAGCAAGTGGAAGGTAACAAACTAAGTTTACTTGAGAGTCACATGTCTGCAACCATGTCTCTTTCTCTGAATGTAATGCATAAATTGTACTTTTGCTGAGATGTACGTCACTTTGGACAAAAGCATCTGCTAAATGAATAAATGTAAATGTAAACACCTGCCTATAAAACAGTCCCAATACCGGAGATGCAATGTTGCTGCCTCCTTCGGTCACAGAGACAGTTGCACCGAGCTTCGCAAGCAGGTCTCGGCCCAGCAGGTTCAACAGACTAGTGGTCACTAAGGAGAAACGAACGGTTAGTTACAGCAATGTCTTTTGTCATTCTCACAGGCAGTGGGTCTGTTTTTTTTGAAGCTTTGTGTTATTCCTGATGCTCCCATGAGATGGATCTGGTTTCCATTTGTGGGGGCCCGGCACCTCCTGTCTTCTAATAGTGGATCTCATCGCCGCTGTGTCCACCAGGAAGGAAATGGGTTGATGCTGGCGCCACCAGTTGTATCATTGGGTTTGACGTGGGGCACCAGGTCAGAGCGGTCAATAGACCCGTTCCGTCACCACTCGTCCCCGCTTCATCCCAAACACTGTGATCGAATGTCATCACTCCCCTTGGCTGGGGCGTTGGCCACGATTGCCCTTGGTGGTCAGTCCACTGATTGTCGGGGCAGGCTTCCTTCCCCAACCGTAACCATAATCCTCTCTCTATCAATAAGCTTATCAGTACTGCTTTCCCCAATCTGAACTAGCCCTAACCTTATTCCTGTTCCTATCCCAAATCTCAGCCATATTCTAACCCCAAGACTAACTCTGTCCCTATCACTGAGCTCAAGTATAACTCTGACTCTAAGGCTAACCTCAACCCTAACCCTCATCCTAACCCAGACCTAACGCTAGCTCTATCCCTATTCCTATTCCTAACTGGAACCCAACTGAACCCTTACTCTGACCCTATCTGTATCCATATCCATATCCCTATCCCAAACCCTAATTTTAATCCTAACCCTATGCCTATAACTGTCCTTAAGTCTATCTCTAACCATAAACTTACCCCTATCGGTATCCTTATCCATAACCCTAACAAGTCACTTTCCCAGCCCAAACTGTAACTAACTCTATCCCTATCCCTAACCCTCACCCTAACTATAAACCTAACCCTACACCTATTCCTATCACTTTCCTCAATGCTATCTCTGACCCTAAGCCTATCCTTATTCCGATCCCCATTCCTATCCTTTTCCCCATATCTTTCTTGAACTGTAAACTAAACCTTACTCTAACCTCATCCTTATCCCAATACAGATTTCAACAAAGGAAGACCACAACAAGGAAGCAGTCCCAATATTTTGCAAACAAGGCTCCCCATTGCCCCAGCTTGAGATTCAACCAGTCCTAATTCAGTACTTGACTCCCCGCATCAGCTTTGACTTCCTGCCTCAAGTTGTTTAGTTTTGCCATGGTCTCAGTAAAGGATCCTTCAGGTGCAGTGTTGTTAGGTATGAACGTACAACATTGATCATGAAACATTTGGCACACTCTTCCTTTTTCAGCCATGAGCCAGGTTAGAGCTTGGCGATTCTGCCAAGTCATGGTACTTGTAGCAGCTAGCTGCTCTCCTAGGACACTAAGCACTTCATCTGTATAGTTTATGAATCTTTGTTGATTGTAATAAGTGTATGTAATCCACTCTGTTTTTGTTAGGGAAAATCCTCAGAAACAATGATCAAATCCTGCTAGTATCTCATTCCTTGCCTTGTATTCATTGGGTATACATCTAGATTGCCCAATCGCATCAATATAAACGCTGGGGTCAAGGGTATAAGCCCTCTTATCTCTTTTTCCTTCGGTCCTCCTGGGCTCCTGAATTGTCATATTCCCATCAAATTCTCCCATTTCATGATTGTGACTTCTTGAGCAAGCATTACCTTGGCATACAACCCATTCCATTGTCTTCGTAACGTTGTCCTAAGTTGACCCTCACCACATAACCAAAAATGATCTGCTATGGCCATGGACTGATCCTCATAAGGGAGTATATACGGCACTGCCCAGTGCTGAGTCAGAAACCGTGTGGCTCTGTTAAAGCAAGTTTCCTGAACCTCGGAGCCATTGAAATAGGTACCGTTGGCACGTGGAGGCATAGCCGCACTCTGTTCGGTCATTACGTCCCACCATTCACCTAAGTCCCAGGTTATTTTGCTTTTTTCCTGAAAACCTTCCTACCCTAGTTCCATTTTCACTTCTTTTAAAACATTCAGATTCATGCCTTTTGTTAACAGCATACTTTGGAATTTCTCTCTTTTCTTTGTCCACTCTCACATTAAGGTGTTTACACTGGTGTTCCCTTCCTACCAAAGTCTCCCATGGGTTGTTCAAGTTTTCCAGATATGCCAACATTCAGTGGGACAGTACAGTCTTACTGAACTGCCAAAGTGGCAATATTCTCTATTAAAGTCTGCATAATGGCTATAGTCGTGTGGGTTGGGGATTACCACTTTCGTTTTTAACAGTGATAGCGCACATACGACAATCTCCCTGCTCTGATTTCGATGCTGTATAATGTGCCCACTTGTACCTGTCATTGTCCATAGCTTTTGCCCACATTTTCTCTTGTGCACTGTTAGGCTGCTTGCTATTGGGCTGAGCCTGTCTATGTTTTGTCATAGCCTTCTGAGTTGCTTGTGTAGTAGATGATACCACAGTAGCATTAATTCCTGTACTTCATTCATGTCTATGACCCTGTACTTTCATTTCTTCTGTTAGAGTAGCACAAGAGGTACAAACAGAGACCTCACATACTGCAGTCTCTGCCTGCTGAGTTCTAGTCAAGTGCTGAGAACTCAGTGGTAGTAAAGTTTCCTGTGCCAGCACTGAAAGCAAGACTTGAAGTGCCACCCACAATAGGTAGGCCATCATCACCATCAGGTAGGCCAGTAGGCACCTGCCCTAGGGCTCCCTGATCTTTAACAGGGAGTGGGAATTGTTTTTCCCTCCCTGTGTCTGGTGCCATGTTGGTTTCCGTTGCTCCCCTGGGCCCTGTTTCATGGTCCGTCATTGGATGCACCTCATCCTGGACTACTGGCGTTGCCTTGCTCGGAACTCTGGTGCTCTGGTGCAGTGGTTCAGATGATATCACGTCGTGCTCCCTTCCACCTGGACTACTGTTGGCGTTGCCCAGGCCAATTTGTAGGGACCCTCTCGTCTGTGCTCATTCCACTTCCTCCGAAAGACCCTCACGCACACCTGGTTCCCTGGGATGACCGGGTTGCTTACTTCAGGAGGCTCCTCTAGCTCCTTTCCTTTTTCCTGTAAGTAGATCGTCTTACGTATAGCAATTATGTCTCTCATAATATTCTTTGAGTTCCACTTGCAATTGCTCCGAAGATGAACCTTTATAGGGCCCTTGTTTGTAAATAAGGCACAGGCATGAGTCGACCCGTAAGCATTTCCTGTGGGGTTAGGTGGGTGTTTCTGTTAGTTTGCATGCAATAAGACATCAAAGCCAAGGGTAGTGCCTCCACCCAATTCAATTTAGCACTTGCACAGATTTTATTCAGCTTAGCTTTATGAGTTCCATTTACTCTCTCCACCATTCCTTGCGATCGTGGGTGATAGGAACAACCCAACTTCTGCTTAATTCTCAATTGCTGCATCACACCTTTCACAGTTTTTTGTATAAATGCAGATCCATTATCTACACTAATTTCTGAGGGTAAACCAAAACACAGTATAACTTCTCTTGTGAGAAACTTAATCAATGTTTCTGCCCCTTGATATTTGGATGGTACTGCTTCCACCCACCTACTAAACCTATCTAAAACCACCAACATGTATCTTTTTCCTTGCGCTCGTTTTATCATGTCCACATAATCTATCACCAGATGCTTTAAAGGTCCTTCTGGTACTGGGATGTGTCCTATGGACATAGTAATTCCCTTCTTTACACTATTTTATGCACAAATTTCACACTTCACCAATGCATCATCTAACATAGCTTGCAGGTATGAGGATCAGTAGGTTTATTTTTTGATTTTATGTATTACTTCCCCCCCTTGCACAATGGTGAAGACCATCCACATCTATAATTAGAATGGACAACAGGGATACTGGGACCACAAGGTCACCAGTGTGGGAGCGTCATAGACCAGCCGCATCTTTGGTCACCTCTTTCTGTGCCCTAGTAGAGTGCTCATATGGGCCTGCTTTGTCTTGTATTTTGACTATATCCTCAAATGTGGAGGCAGGCTGTACTGTGACCATAGGCATGTCTTAGCTGCCTCATCAACCGCATTATTGCCTTTGATAACAAAGTCATTTCCTTTCCTGTGGGCCTGACACTTAACAATAGCTCGTTGTCTCGGGATCATCGTAGCTTCAGTAAGAGCAATGATTTTTGGTAGATGCTGTATCAAGGAACCATCTTTTCTTAAAACCTTGTTGTTTCCATACTAAGGAGGGGGTGCGGTGGCGCAGTGGGTTGGACCACGGTCCTGCTCTCCGGTGGGTCTGGGGTTCAAGTCCCGCTTGGGGTGCCTTGCGACGGACTGGCGTCCCGTCCTGGGTGTGTCCCCTCCCCCTCCAGCCTTACGCCCTGAGTTGCCGGGTTAGGCTCCGGTTCCCCGTGACCCCGTATGGGACAAGCGGTTCTGAAAATGTGTGTGTGTGTGTGTGTGTTTCCATACTGCACAGACAAATGACAGCCCTGTGGCCATAAGCAAATTATTGAATAGAGAATTCCAAAAAAGAAAAGTAAATCCCTTTTGCATTAAGTGGTTTTATTCGTTTTTAACAAATCAAACACAACAAGTCAGGGTCAACAATTCTTATTCTGAGGTGAAAATTACTAACACGGGGGCCCCACAAGGTTGTGTTAGCTCAACCATTTTATTTACATTAGTTACACACTCATTAGTGTATAGTCAGGATAACACCTTTCTCATCAAATTTTCTGATGATACAGCTATATTGAGTTTATTGAACAGAAACACTGCACCTTTGCAGTACTTTTCTGAAGTTGCCAGGTTTGTGGGGTGGTGTGACGATAATTCCTTGATTTTAAATGAAATGAAGACTGCTGAAATGATCTTTGACCCCAGATCTGTGGGGGATCATAGCCCTGTAATAATACATGGTAATATTATTGAGCAGGTATCTTCATATAAATACTTGGGTGTTTATATAGATAATTTGTTATGTTGGTCTTCTCACATAAACAGTCTGTGTTCTAGACTGCAGAAGAGACTACATTTTTTGCGAAGGTTAAAAGTATCTGGGATAAACCAGAAGATTCTGTTTTCGTTTTATCTGTCTGTTTTATGAGAGCTTGATAAGATATGGTATTACAGCATAGTATGGAAACTTGACAGTCCAATCAAAATCATAACTTGCACAACTAGTACATACTGCTCTAAAAATTAAAGGGTGGGAAGAGAAACGACCCATACAGGAGTTGTAAGAGATATCTATTTTAAAACAAGATAAAAAAATTGCTGCTGATGACACACACGTTCTACATGAGAACTTTAATGTTACCCTCAAAGAGATGATTTAGAATTTTGATGAGTAAATCAATTCTTTTGTGCCAACCGTGGTTAAATTATTGACTAGAGAATTCCAGAAATTAAATTTTTAGACTGGTATATAATAGGTTTTTAATATATTTTGACTGTTGTTTATTTCTTATTAATTGTATGTTATGGTATGTATTGTTTGATGTGAGCCCAATGTTGTGCACTGGCCATGTCATGGTTGTCCAAGACAAATTTCCCAGAAATGGGACAATAAAGTCTATTCTATTCTATTCTATAAGCTGAATCAGTGTATACATTGGCAGTCTTTCCTGCTGCCAACTTACACACCGTTGTCGGTGCCTTAAGCTCGGCCACCTGAGCTGAGCAGGGCTGTGGACAAACTTCCTGCAACTGCTGTGATAAACTGTGTGTCTGTCCGTCTAACCACTGCGTACCCCGCATGATTGCCTCGGTGATCCTTGTAACATGAACCATCCACAAAATAGGTCACCTTAGTGTTAATTGTAAGAGTAGAAAGCAGATCAGGTCTCAGCTTAGTATAAGTCAATGCCTCCGCCACACATTTGTGAGGCTTTCCTTCAAACTGGAAAGAACAAGATCTGCTGGGTTAACACTGATGCATCTCTTAATTGTTGCATCAGGATGGAGAGGAGTATTGGAGACATCTTGCAGACATTAACACAAACTTTCCGTGCTGCAATAGTTCTACAATCTTATGGTGAGTAAATATTTGAACTGGGTACCCCATGGTTATAGAGGATGCTTTTTCATAGGCATAATTAATAGCAGCCAGGCCCTAATAACAGGGCGGCCATCCTTGTGCGACATTGTCGAGCTGAGTGCTACAAGATGCTATGAGCTGCTTCCTTTTACCATTGCAACTTTCCTGCATGAGGACAGCAGAGGCAAACATGCTGCACCTGTTGGAAATATACAGTAAAGTAGAAAAGGTTTGATATAATCAGGAACTGCTAGTGCAGGGGCTACCTGGAGCTCCTGTTAATTGTATCAAATGCCACTAACGCATCACTTATCCATTTAAGAAGAGCTGTTAGAGATTTCCCTTAGACGGGCTGTCTTAACGGCATAGTTCTCTATCTAGTCAGAACTAAACATCATCATCTGACGTGTTGTCTGAGGTTGCAGGACCTTGCTGATTCCTTCAAGCTGGGAGGGTGCTATGGATGTAGTACCATGAGTTATAATTCTTCCTAAGTATTCCACTTGCGGTTGGCAGTACTGTAATTTGACCTGTGAGGCTTTGTGTCCTCCTTCTGCTGATCTTTTCACTACTGTTATTGAATCTTGATGACACTCCTCTATCAAAGAGGAGCAGGTGATCAAATGATCTACACATTGAATTAGCATACTGCCAATATCAAAACTGTCTAGGCCTTGTTTTAGTATCTGATTAAACACATGCTGTGAATTGCTTAAAACCCTGAAGCATTCTAGTGTATGTATATTGTTTTCCCCGTATGTAAAGCCGAACAAATAACAAGATTCTTCTGCCAAGGGAATGCTAGAAAAGGCTGACACAGATCAATTACAGCAAAGTATTTGGCATTAGGGGGCACATTTGTCAACAGAGTGTGCGGGTTAGGTACTTCCGCTGGCCAGTCTTGGACCACGTTATTTACTGCTAGCATGCCACGCCCACACCTCCGAGCCAACACGGAACACCTGGGACGCAGCGTAGACTGGGGCATAGAAGGCTGCGTCAGACCAGCAGCTGATGCGGAACCTTGTTCAGTCTACTCGTCTGTGACCTCTGAACCACTTCCTGTTCCCGAACGCCTTCCCCGATCCCGTCCATTGTTCCCACAATCCAGTACCCCTTTATGATCATCGACCTCTTGCCTGTGTACCGACGTCGCCTTTTGGTTTCTCCCTGTAACAACGTTCGCACCTCGAAGACCAATTGCCTGTTCTCGGACCTCTTTTCTTGGATTTCCCCGAATACACCACGTATACTGCTCTGCACTTGGGTTCGTCGCTTCCTTCTGGAACCGGACATGACAGAAGGTTCCGCCTCCTATACGGACCCAGCGGAGCTGAACTGCCTACAGGCGGAGTTGGACTCTCGCGAAGCACGCATGAAAGGTATAGAACAGACGCTCAACAACCTCATCACCTCCTACAACAAAGTGGTAAGCACGCTGAACACGTCGCGGGTGCTCACATCGCCCATCGCGAAACGCGCAGCCGGTCCTGCAGCGCCTGACTCGCCGAACACAACACCGTCTCTATCACGCATTTTCCACTTGTCTCCCCCGAATCGCTTTGAAGGGGCCCTGGCGCAATGTGCAGGTTTCTTGTTGCAATGCGAGCTCGTTTTTTTCCAGTATGCCCCTTGTTTACAGCACTGCCACTGCACCCCCTACAGATCAGCATTTCCTCTAAAATATTTTCTTCTTAGCTGAGTTTAGTTGTGTTTCATGAGGACTGTTGCAATAGATACATTTTTCAGTGAACTATATTTTAATAAGAATGTGTTCTGTTAACGTGCCATGTTGTGTTTGTGGAAAACAGGTCTGCAAATACACACCTTTACTTGGTGTATCCCAGTCTATGGTCCAAAAGTGAAGGTTCTACCTCAGAAATGAGTCACCCTGGGGAGTGTAAGGCAGGGGAAACGTCCTCAAAAATGGGTCTGAACAGGTAAGAGAGGAGCTGTGTGTGTTCCTGTATAAACTTGGGAAAATGATGAATCTTCAGTTCGTTGTTTTGCCTTCAGTTAAAACCTCAAAACATATTTCTCACAGTTTCTGAATAACCTTCTCTACCCTAATATTTGACTTATGAGGATTTGAAGTGTGAAATGAGTTTTATCCCAACGGTACATACCTTCATGGGGAAATGAGTTTTTCTGATGAACTGGAAGGTCACAGTGATACAAAGACATTCACTGGAAAGTCTACTAGAAGTTTTTTATTTGTGACCAGAGTCCAGCAGGAGAGGAGAGACTCACCCGAACCCAGCTGCGTGTCCATGAAGAGTGACAAGTCAATCGATAAAGTTATTTGCTTCCAGTAGGGACAGGTTTCTACAGCTGGAAGGTAGATATGTTTTGAACCAAAGACATAACTTTTCAGCTCTTCATATTTATGAACCATATACAGATATTTATTGCCCATATTTGAGTCTGTTTAATCGACAGAAATCAGCTGAACAGATGTGACTCAACACATCAACAGGTGGATTTATCTGCACTTTTCAAGGTACCACATTGTTACTACAGTACATGGCTGTTATTTTTATGATGTCCCGAACAGGGACAGGGGACAGGGGACAGGAGGTAGGGGTTTGGACCCAAGTGCGGGTACGTTTATTCTGGTGCAGTCATGGGATGAGACAGAGAATGGAGGTTGGGGACCCTGTGTTTTGGGTTTACAGTTATTCCTCAGTGTCCCTGTGTGAACTGGAATAGATACCACTGTTTTATTGTTGGTGTGATTTAGAACGGATTGTATTTATTTGTTTTATTTTATTTTGTCTGACATTTTATTTGTTTTATTTTGCCCTCATACTCTGAAAGGTCATTCGTCACGTCCACAACTCAACCCACAGCACCTGACTCTGGGACAGCACCTGACTAACTACTCACCCTTTAAAAGACCGTCCTCAGCTCCCATACCTTTGCGGAATCTCCTCAGAGACAACCGCCCTTCCTCGTGACGTCCAATGCACACGCAACACTGGGTGGCAGAGAGCGATTTCTCGCGTGCGAAACGAAGCAGAGGGGAAAATCAAATGAGAATAAATAATGAAATCAGTTAATGATAAAGTTACAATTTTAAAAAATAAAAAAAAAAATTGAAAAAGATGCTTACAACACCTGGTATTTCCCAGCGGTCTCCCTTTCAAGTACTAACCAGGCCCGACCCTGCTTAGCTTCCGAGATCCGGCGTATTCAGGGTAGTATGGCCGTAAGCAAGTGCCGTGTGCACCCTACTGGTAGCTGCTGCTCACGAAAGGCTCACGCAAAGAGCGCTCGAGCGCTGGATGAGCATAGATTCACCAACGATCTCTGGTCTCTGGATCCACTTCTTTAACAGGTTAACGTGAAACACTTGATGATGCTTACATTGACCAGGCTTATGAACTTCATAGGTCACTTGACCCATCCTCCTAGTGACCTTAAATGACCCTTGCCACTTTGCTAAGAGTTTGCTATCTGAAGTAGGCAATAACAAAAGGACCCAGTCTCCTGGCTGGAAACTACGAAAGCGAGCAGATTGATCATACCATTGCTTCTGACAGGTTTGAGCCTCCTTAAAATTCTGTTGTGCTAAAGTTGTTTGCATCAACTTCTCGCACATCTTCAGCACGTAGGAGATAATATCAGTCTTCTGGACAGTTGGCTCACCTTCCCAGCTCTCTCTAAGGACATCCAGTGGCCCCCAAACCTGGTGTGCATACAATAACTCAAAGGGAGAAAATCCTGTTGAAGCCCGTGGGACTTCATGGTATGCGAACAACAGGAAGGGTAACCACTGGTTCCAGTCCTTGCCAGTATCCGAATCAAACTTCTTCAACATATGTATCAGGGTCTGATTAAACCGCTCAACTAGTCCATCAGTCTGCAGGTGGTAAGGAGTGTTTCTGACACGCCTAATTCCTAGAAGTTCATAGACCTGCCTGAGGGTTTTACTCATAAAATTGGGACCTTGGTCTGTTAGAACCTCCCGGGAAATACCCACTCGCAAAAAAATTTGGAGCAGTGCTGTGGCCACCTGTTTGGCAGTCACCTCCCTCAAGGGAAAAGCTTCTGGATATTTAGTTGCATAATCACATATGACTAAGATAAACCTATTTCCCGACTTGCTTCTCTCCACAGGACCCACTACATCAATACCATCAATTCTTTCAAAAGGAGTGTCTACCACTGGTAATGGAATCAAAGGAGCACGTGCCATAGCCTTCCCTCCTGACAACTGACACTGTGGACAAGATATGTAAAATTCCCTCACTTCCTCATGCAATCCTGGCCAAAAGAAACATTTACCTATTCTTTCCAGTGTCTTCGAGTAGGCTAAATGTCCTGCCCAGGGTATAGTATGCCCAAGGTCCAATACTTCTTTTCTGAATTTCTTTGGCACCACCAATTGTAACCTGTTCTCACTCTCTCTGTAGAGAAGACCATTCTGTATTAGATGGCCTCTATTCCCCAACCCAGAAACACAACCTTCCTCTACCTTTTTAAAGCATTAGGTTAAACTGGGATCTGAGCATTGCTCTTCTGCTAGATTACCAGAAAAATGCAAGTCGGTTTCAGCCAAGCTAGGAGGATCAACTTCTGACTAACTGCATATCAGAACATTCTATGACCTCCCCAACTGTCTGTCTACGCCTCGCACACCTCTCTTCCTTAGAGAGAGTGGGCTCAATTTCAACATCAACACCCTGAAAAGGTAACACCTGCAAAAGTTCAGAATTGTCTTGTTCCTTAGCCCTTGCACGAGTAATCACACCATACAATGCTGTTTTACTGACCAAATCAGGCAACACGGGGAGATCCTGCCCCAATAGTATAGGATAGGGTAATCTTGGCACTAGTCCTAACTTCAACAAGAAGGTCTGGTCACAAACCCAAATATACACTTCAGCAGTAGTATGCTCACTTTGGTCACCATGTACACAGCGTACAGTAAGCCTATCCTCCTCATTCCAGAATTCTGGGGGAACTAAAGCTGCCTGCACCAGTGTCTGTGAACACCCAGTATCTACAAGGCCTACAACAGGCTTCCCATTCAGTTCAACCATAACAACAGGTTCCCTATTCTGTATAGCTCCTATAGAGGAGGTAGGCCTGGGAACATAGCACAAATAAGTATATTTAGTCTTTTTAAGCGGACAGAATGGACTTTTATGACCTGGGGCACCCCAATTAAAGCATGACACTGAAGCTTTATCTCTGGGCTCAGACTTAACACTATCAAGACCAGTGAGCAAGGTGTTCTTAGGATAACTATGTTTAACATCAGAACCAGCTCCTTTACACACACCATCAGACTTACCCCTGGCTTGATGGTCAAGTCGCCCAGCATAGCGATGGGTCTTGGAGCTCTTGTGGGCTGCTATGTACTTCACCAGTTCAGCTGCCTCTGCAGGACTTCGTTCTTTAACCCAGATCTTCATTTCAGGGTAGAGAACTCGCAAATATTATTCTAAGACCACTGTCTCCATAATGTCCTCTTTGCTGCTTTGTTCAAACTTGACCCACTTACAGAAGAGTTCCTTCAGCTGTACGTAGAGTTCTTGAGGGGGGATCTCCTCAATGCTGGTTTCCATAGACCTGAACTGCTGGCGATAGGTCTATGGGTTGATTTCATACTTTTTGAGCACTGCTTCTTTTATTTTGTCATAGTCCATACTACTCTCTGACTCCAAAGCTACAAAAGCACTTCTGGCCTTACCCATTAACAATGGAATTAAATGAGTGGCCCAATCTACCTTTGGCCAGCCATAGACTACTGCCAGCCTTTCAAATGTAGTAAAAAAATATTCAATATTATCAGAGTCCTCCAGCTTTAGCATGTTGGATTCATAACACCTCACTGCTGTGGGCAATGAAGAGCCTGGGACTGGAGCTGATAAAGGAGTGCTTCCTCACACCCTCTGTTGTTCCACATCAAGCTGTAACTGGTGCACGTGATGAGACAGGACTTTAAACTGTTGGACCTGAGGGGCAGTCTCTCTCTCTCCATGCATTCATCTCTGGCCCTCTGGAACTCCACAAAAATTTCAAACATCTTTGCAAGTTGCACCATAGCAAGATCACCAGCAGGAGAGAACACAACTTCTGCAGCACTTTCATCTTCTGCTCTATCTTCTTCCTCCTGTTGCTTCTTCTTGCTTCTGCTGACCATTTTCTTCAATGGTCACTACTCTATCAATTCTCCACTCAGTCAGTCCAAAGTCTCACTTCTGACACCACATACGAAGGTATGGACGACAGATGGAGGCAGCAGTGGCGAATTGAAGTAGTTGAACCCAAAAAGGTTTTTTTTTTTTTTTTTTTTTTTTTTTAAAAAAAAAACTAAAAGGTGTTCTTCAAAACACATTAACCTCAGCCAAATACAAAACAAACATTAAGTTTCAAAGAACATGAGGCCTATGAGCCATGGGCTTAACCCCTTGCATCAACAGCAACACATAGCTCTCCTATTTACTGCATGAGAGTCTGTCTGCATAAGTTTGCATCAATTGGCAACCTCCACTAGTGACCTAATACAAACTTATATAGCAGTAACTCAACCCTTCTGATTACACCATAACAGCCTCAACTATTCCAAAGTGCATTTCCCTCCAGAAATTATATCCAACATAAATACTAAAACATACAGACAATACAAAACATTTTCTACTATAACTATCCCTACATTACAACTTATAAAAACATTTATCACATTACACAGTAAAACACCCCTCTCAAGTTGGTTGTGCCCAAGGACTCCCACCTAGAAATACCCCAAATGGTTCACTCCATCTGGTTTACAATACAAAGTACCAAACACCACAGAATGCCAGATAGCTGAATGGTTAAGCAAAAAGTTTACAGAAATTATTTTTTTAAAACAATAAATGCATTTACTTTTCACAACCAATTACATGTATTTGTCATACTTTGATAAAAGAAATGTTATTAGTTAATGACAAACAGGTAGATACCGGTAGGACTTTCCGGGCACCCAGTCTAGTTCAAACAGTAAGTGTTAAATGGAATACTGGACCAAAACAAACAATGTAGCAGTACAAAATGAAATGCATGTGAACAGGCAACAACAGCAACAAGGTTCAGCACTTAATTGATGGTATTTTGCTGGCATCTTACTGATTCCTTGCTACCAACTTGCCTGCCACAGCTCAGTCTGTGACAGACAAATTCTGGGATTGGCTAGGAATAAGCAGCTGGTTTGGTTGGTCTATTGAAACTCTTATTATGAATACTTCTTGCTATTTTATCTGTCTTCCTGTTATTAATGTGTTTTTTCTCATGTGTTAAGGCTGCTAATCCTAAAACAATGTTTACCACTACAGCAATGGCACAGGGGATAAACGACAAAGATGATTGTGCCCTAATACCCGACTGGGACGAGCTAGCCGAGAAAGCTCGTGAACTTGAACCTTGTGAAGAAGAATCTGAGTCAGAAGAGTAAGTGTTTTGTGTTCACAGGGGGGAGTGTGAGAAAAAAATAAGAAAACTGAGCAGAAATGATGGTATGCATTATCAGTATGTGCAACTGATTTGTTCCGTAACTGTTGAAGAAAGCCTGCTGCGCGAGAGGCACAAATGTACCAAAACTGCGTCCCCCAACTCAGACACTTACCGGACCCTGGCTGGTAGCAAAAAAACAAGAAAATAAATAAGGTTGAGGCGCATAGCTCACTCTAGCCTATAGGGAACGTACCAGATAAGTAAGTAACAAATTTGAAGCAAACACAAGCTGATCATTCAGAAAGAAAGCCAATGAGAAATGCCACCATATGCTTAGCATGCGAGGGGGGCGCGGTAGTGCAGTGGCGCAGTGGGTTGGACCAGATCCTTCTCTCCAGTAGGTCTGGGGTTTGAGTGCTGCTTGGGGTGCCTTGCGACGGACTGACATCCCATCCTGGGTGTATCCCCTCCCTCTCCAGACTTCCACCCTGAGTTGCTGGGTTAGGCTCCAGCTCCCCACAACCCTGTATGGGACAAGTGGTTCGGACAGTGTGCTTAGCGCGTGCTTCTAGACCTATGTAAGGAGTGTGTGTTGGAGACTCCCTTGACTCCAGCACAGGGAGTGAGGGACTCTCTCTCTCCAGCTGGGGAGAGATAAAGTAAGATACTCTCTTCTATCTTGGGTCCTTTGTTTGAGTCATGTCAAATTTCTTCCACAAGAGATATCTGTGTTTCTGCATTGTCATGACAATGCAGAAGTTGCTCGTGGTTGAATTAACGCTCTGTTATCCATTTCTAGTTCATATGCCCACATGATATAATTCCTTTCTTCTTAAATAGAGATTCGTTTGCCACAGTGTCGTGAGGCAGGTAACACCTTGTTGTTGGAACGACACTTGGGAGTTTTCAGTGTATTCTGGCTTCACAGTTAAACTGAAAGGCATTACCGAGAAATGTAAGAACCAAGTGTCAATGTGGTGTTCCTCTTCATTTACACTTCCTTTAGTTACTCTCCTAAGCTTAGCCCCAGTGACCTAATGGCTAAGGCACTGGCTTCTTAAGCCTGGGATTGTGAGTTCAAGTCCCACCTGGGGTGAAAAGGATGTGTTTGTAGTGGTCTACCCAGTGGTCCCTCAGTATCTGAGGGGGTAAACAACAAGCCAAAAAAAAAAAGTTGTGGATGTGTTGATATTGAAGTGGTTGGTATGAGGACCAGCACCTTCAAGTCAGAGTCCATGCTTCTCTCATGGAAAAAGATGGCATGCCCCCTCCCCATTCAGGGGAAGGGAGAAAATTTGTCCCAGGTGGAGGAGTCTAAGCATTTTGGGGTCTTATTTACAAGTGAGGTTGAGGTGGGAGTGGCGGCAGCAGTACTGTGGTGGCAAACGGGGGAGCTGAGCCATAAGGCAAAGCTCTCCATTTACCGGTCGGCTGGTCTTCTACGTCCCTCCAAACAATTTGTCCGCATTTTAGAAGTCTGCTGGGACGGATCCTAAAGGTTAAACTTCCTTTTCTGATATTTTCTGAACATCTTAACTCTTACATCACATTAGAACATATTAACCACTTGAAAATATTGACTACTTGAACATATTTTCACACCACGCTTGAATGAACAATTTCTCACACCACATTTCCCCCCTTTAAGCATCAAATGTTCACACGACATGCTTGCATATAGTCCCCCTCGTTGTCATCTTGTAACAGAGATTATTCCGGTACCACACTGCTATGGTGTTTACAGGTGAGTCAGAGAGTTGATGCCTTCAACCTTAAATTCCCAAATCTTTCCATTCTGAGTTTCCTGTCTTTCCCAGTGATATATGCGGAACTGAATCCTATTTGTACCACCTACTTTGGGCCGGGATCAGAACGAAAGAGGCTGCAGCGCGACACTTTGTCAGGAACAAATCTGACATAATGATTCTCTCTTAAGTTTGTTTGCCGGAAACTCATGCAACTCTTGTCGATACTCTACAGTTTCTTTGGCAAAGAAGCATGCTGTGCAGTGCAACCGTGTGGGCTGTGTCAAGTTGGGAGGCACCTTACCTCTCAGCAGCGCGTCATCATTCAGCAGCCAAGCGGTGTACTGCGATAACACCTGCAGAAACAACAGTCCCAATACTGGAGATGTGATGTTGCTACCTTCTTCGGTCACAGTGACAGTTGCCCCGAGCTTCACAGGCAGGTCTCGGCCCAGCAGGTTCACCAGACAGTGGTTACTAAGGAGAAATGAACGGTTAGTCACAGCAGTGTCTTCTGTCATTCCCATGCGCAGTGGGTCTATTTTTTTGAGGCTTTGTATTATTCCTGATGCTCCCATGAGGCGGATCCGGTTTCCATTTGCAGGAACCCCGGCACATCCTGTCTTCTAATAGTGGATCTCGTCGCCCCCGTGCCCACCAGGAAGGGAAAGGGTTGATGCTGGCACCACCAGCTGTATCATTGGGTCTGATGGTTCATGCTTTTGTCTCAAGCAGGCTGGACTTTGGCACTGCTTTATTGTCGAGTTGTCCATACCAGACTGTGTCCAGGCTACAGTTGGTACAAAATGATGCTGCGAGAATTGTCACGCAGGCATTCCACCTCGAAATACAATTCCACTTGCCTTGCTTGTTTTTATCACCATTACAAAAATGCATAATAAATTAAGTTACAACTTACTAACTCTGTTCTCTCTTCTTGTTGAGCATTGCCTCGCTACATAAGACTTGAGGAGGCTGACCGTTGGTGACAGACGAATCCCATGCTAACTGAGGATGATGACCAACTGCCATGATGAACGAAGTGTTCCATGCTTAGCTGAGGATCCAAGACACCATTTAGCACCAATATCATTATTACTTGTTAAACTGGCTTACAATTGTTACTTAATCTAGAATGCCCAGGAGTGGTGGGCAACCACTGGCCCGTGCACCCCCAGAGATTTTTTTTTTCTCCCTCAGCTTTCAGTTGGGAGTTTTTGTTCTTTTCCCCGGTGGCCAGTGGGGATGCTCATAGCTCTATAAAAGTACTTTATTATGGTAGCCATTAGTCGACTGTCTTCTTTGTTTGTAACTGTTCTTCTTGCCTCGTGCTTGTGTTAAAGCGCTCTGTATCACTCTGTGAGAAGAGCGCTCTATAAACATAAATTGAATTGAACTGATGTGGGGCACCAGGTCAGAGCGGTCAATAGACCAGTTCCTTCACCGCTCGTCCTCCCTTCATCCTAGGTGCTGTGACCGAATGTTGCCACTCCCCTTGGCAGGGGCACCGGCCACGATTGCCCTTGGTGGTCAGTCCACTGATTGTCGGGGCAGACTTCCTTCCCCAACCCTAACCCTAAGATGTTGCCATGCCTCATGGTGATGTATGTATAAGCTTGCAAATAAAAGGAGGCAACGTAAACCGATGGGGGCAACATCCAGTTGTGCGGAGGTCTCCCATCGGCTAATGATGTGGTGAAAAGTCTCTCCATGTCCGGGCGTTTTGTGCAGATCTCCTGCAGCTGATCGGTTCCAGAAAAGGAAAAAGGATTTCTTTCACAAGCCCCACGCTGTGCTTCGTTAAACGTGCGGCATGAGCCCTGCAACCTGGCGTGGGAAACGTGGCTTTCGCTCTTTGACAATCGGCAGGTTTCTTCGCAAGCCGATGAAATCCACAGTGAACGCAAGCTGTCACCTCCGTGTCCCGGCCAGGGACCTAGCGTGAGAGTGTGCTTCGGAGGGTCGCCAAAATCCCAGGCCTACCGTGCGCCACAGGGTCAGTGCTTGAAGGAAAATGAACGAGGGGGCAGACTGCGTCACTTTTCAGCGTCTCCACCCAGCAAACGGGCCAAAAAAAAGTAAAGTTTGGAAAATGCGGGGTTCTGAAAAAGTAACACGCGATGGGTCAAAAAGTGAGAGGCTTGGTGGTCTAGGGGTACAATTCTCACTTAGGGTACGAGAGGTCCCAGGGTTCAACCTCTGGACGAGCCCAGCCACTGGCCTCCGTGCTCCGCAGCGATGCTCGTGGAGACTCAGCTGCTCAAATGACTACTGTCTTGCAGCACTTGCGTCACTTATCATGAAGTGCTTTGAGTGGTTAGTCAAAGCTCACATCCCCTCTTCGCTACCTGACGCCCTAGACCCCCTGCACTTGCATATTGCCAGAACAGGTCTACGGAGGATGCTATTGCTACTGCCCTCCATACTGCCTTCTCACACATAGACAGGAAAGGGGCATATGTGAAAATGTTGCTTCTTGATCACAGCTTTGTGTTCAGTACCATGTCAGGAAGACAACCTCTTCTCCGAACATCAGTAAAACCAAGGAGATAACTGTGGGAGGAGACCGCACACCTGTTCTAATTAGTGGGACAGCAGTGGAGAGGGTGGGCAGTTTTTATTACGTGGGGCTCAACATCAACGAGGACTTATCCCAGGCCCAGTACCATTGACACCATGGTCAAAACAGCACAAAAGCTCCTTTCCACCAGCGCATCGAGCTGATTTTTAGCATCATGAACACCATCCTTCGGAGTGATGCCACCTGCTCTCAGAAGAACATGGGCCGCGTATCTATAAAGTCATCCCCATGACAACACGGTGCGCTCTCGTTTTTTGTATTTTTCTGTGTGTGTGTGTGTGCATGTGTGTGGTTATTGCTTTAATACAACTGTCCTAATTCTTTTTTTGTTATACATTTTGCAATTTTGTTTTATTGTCTAGGCCAGGGGTCGGCAACCCGCGGCTCTTTCATCCCTCTGCCGTGGCTCCCCGCGGCTTTGAAAAAATAATGTGAATAAATGGCTATTTTATTTAAATTTTGTTATTTAGTTAGTTTTGTCAATGTAATAGTTATTATTTTGGAGATTAAGGTGATCTTGTAGCATTAAAATAAAACGTTGTAATGTTTTGTCAATCAAAATTTGCGTCCCAGCTCTGTATTGGTTGATACCATTATACGCGTCACCTGTCGCCGCCCGGGAAGTGACTTGTCTGAAACTTTTGACCCCCTCACGGATGACAGCTTGCAATCCTGCATGGAGATCAAAGTGACGTCTTACAGCCCTGATATTAATCAGCTGTGCAGTGAGGTTCAGGAGCAGAAGTCACATTAACCAAGTGAACGAAATCATTTAATGAGTTATTATTTTGCAAATATATATTTTTATATTGAACCCTGAACTGATGTAGTTATGTTTTATATTCAGGTTGGCGGTTGACTGCTGTAGCTACGCGACTGAGGAAATCAACTGATGATGGCAACCTTTAGAATAAACTGGAATTTTTTTGTTTGCTCTTTTGATTTCTTTTAAAAAAAATCCACAAATAAGGGATAAATAAACTTATACGTGCCAGTGTCTTTTTTTTTTTTTTTCAGCGTTCAAAAGAATTTGTTGTTTTGGTTGTTACGAATAACTTAGAAATAAAATGTCAGTCGTTTTCTCTTTGTAGTTACTTTATTTCATAAATGTAACAAATCATAGTCTTTATATACATAGCATAAGTGTAATGAAACTATATATGCTGTGTTTTCTTCATTTTAGGGATCAGACTGGGTTTGCGGCTTCAGATGGCTCTTTTAGTGCGGAAGGTTGCCGACCCCTGGTCTAGGCTATTTGAATAATGGCCGTGCTTTTTGGATGCAGTCAATGAAATTTATGTAGCAAATTAAATAGGTCACTTACAGATTAATACTGATTAATGTTAACAATGCTGGATATCACCTTGTAATCATTTAGTTGATTTTCAAGAATAAATCAAATTTAGAAATTTACCAGTTTACTGTGGGGTGTTGATTATTTCAGCAAATCAGCCTCAGCTCTAAGGTCAGCTCTCAATGGTCAGTAACGCACAATGTTTGATTAGTTATGGTGTCCATGGGTTTGTGTCTGGGAAACGTTGTGCAGCATCTGTGCGATACATATCCGATACATTGTGGTTCTGCCCTCAGCGTTGGTCTTATTGAGTGGATGGAAAATACCTGTACCTTGAAGGATTTCCTTTGCAGCAGGATGTCTGAGGAAGAGCACAACGATGCAGAGAGGTACTGTCTTAACCTGCAATTAACGTTTACCTTCACAGACCTTTGAAGATCCTTGGTGCAAAGTCTATAGCTCATGGATGTCATTTCAGGACTTTTAATGGCATCGTCACGTCAGCTTAATTTCCTGTGTCTGGATTCTACCTCAAGTGTTTGGAGCCACATTTACATTTATTCATTTAGCAGACATTTTTGACCAAAGCAATATACATCTCAGCAAAAGTACAATTTACGCATTACATTAAGAAACATATGACTCAAGTAAACCTAGTTTGTTACCTACCACTTGCTGCACTGAGGTTCATCATTCAAGGAGGTGCATAAAACACAAGGTAGACAAATCCTGATACCCTCCTACCGATTTTCTTTTTAAAAATTTTTAATTTTTTTTTTTTTTTTTTTTTTTGTTATTAAAAAAATAATAATATAAGATACACAAGGAAGCAAATAAGATGCCAGAGTAGTGGCTGAATAAAGCCTTTATCTGGTGATGCTCATGAAGTTATGGTGCATGAACATTTAAACCATACATGAGCTGGAAAGTGTGGAAGTGGAAAGTGGTGGCTGGATAGTGTAGTGGTAAGATTGCTGCCTTTCACCTGGGAAAGCAGGGGTTTGAATCCCAGTCATGGCCTACCTCCAGTAGGGGGTCCTTAGGCAAGACCTCCTTATGCTTGGCTCTGCCTCCCTTGGCTATGAGAGTGAAATAAACAAAGAGAGTTATGCTGGCTCAGATGTTGCCTGGATTAACAAGGTCTGTGCCAGATGTTGGGGAACCAGGACATACTGATGATAAGTGGGCTACTGGAACTAGAACAAGGCATGCATGGACAAGAGATGAGAATAGGGAACTGTTAGAATGCTACTACACAAGTAACCCCCATGAAAGGGGTTACATGAAGAGGATGTGGGACCTATGGATACTTTGAAACCCAACATCAAGACTAACAACTAGTAGCTCAGTGTTACAACAACTGCTATCACAACTAGAGATTGATGAGGTACAACACAAATGTTATAGCAAGGGGGAGCCAGAATGACAGGTCAGGGGGGAGATATCATCATCCCCACACTCTGAGATTGGGTACTGAGCCCTTGTAAGCTGAATGCAAGAGCAGTTGACCTAAGAGATAAGATGGCTAAGAAGGACACCTGGAGCCCCTGTGGCTGATTACCAAGACCAAGTGAAGTACCTACTGAAAGTCTACTAGAAGATGTGAATGCAGCACTATGAACAATCCCTACTGAGACCAACCAGCTGATGTACAACACAGCAACAGTGATCCTTGAGATGCTTGGATACAAGATGAATACGAAGCAGTATCCTCCATGGAAAAGAAGGCTAGAGGCCAAGATCAAGGCAGCACGAAGGGAAGTTAGCCAGCTATCGGAACTACAGAAAGGCATGATGAAGACCCTGCCTAAGAAGTACAGCAAGCTGTCTATACCTGAGGCCTTAGAAACTGCCAAGCAAAGACTCACAGCTTTGGTTAACTGCCTGAAGAGGTATACAAGAGAGATAGAGGGCAGAAGAATAAACCAGCTGTTCTCCACAGAACCCTCCAAAGTGTACTCTCAGTGGCAGGGTAATAACATGAGAGTGGACCCACCAAGGTTGGAGACTGAGCAATACTGGAAAAATGTATGGGAGAAGGAGGCATCACATAACAGCAAAGCCCAGTGGCTAGTGGATCTAAGAGCAGACCACAGCAACCTCCTTGAACAGGATCCAGTAACCATCACAGTGGCAGACACCCAAGAAAGAGTCTCAAGTATGAAGAACTGGACAGCATCAGGCCCTGACATGATCCATGCCTTCTGGCTAAAGAAGCTAACTGCACTCCATGAGCGCCTGGCAACACAAATGAACCAGCTGCTAACGGATGGGACCCACCCTGAATGGTTAACAGAAGGCCGGACAGTCCTGATCCTGAAGGACCCCCAGAAAGGAGCGGTCCCATCCAACTATCACCCGATAACCTGCCTCTGCACAACATGGAAGCTGCTCTCAGGTATCATAGCGGCTAAGATGAACAGGCATATGGCTCAATACATGAGCGGGGCCCAGAAAGGAATTGGTAGAAACACCAGAGGAGCAAAACACCAGCTAGTGGTAGACAGAACAATCACTCGAGACTGCAAGACCAGACAGACCAACCTGTGCACCGCCTGGATTGACTACAAGAAAGCCGATGACTCAATGCCTCACTCACGGATCCTGGAATGCTTAGAACTATACGAGATCAACAGGACACTAAGGGCCTTCATCAGGAACTCAATGGGGCAGTGGAAAACAACCCTAGAGACCAACTCCAAGCAAATTGCGCAAGTCACCATCAAGTGCGGCATCTACCAAGGAGATGAGTTGTCCCCACTGCTGTTCTGCATAGGCCTGAACCCCCTCAGCCAGATCATCACCAAGACTGGCTATTGATACTGACTTTGGAATGGAGTAAACATCAGTCACCTCCTCTACATGGATGACATCAAGCTGTATGCCAAGAGTGAACGAGACATCGATTCCCTGATCCACACCACCAGGATCTACAGCAATGACATCGGAATGTCATTCGGATTGGATAAGTGTAGTCGGATGGTAACAAAGAGAGGGAAGGTAGTCAGAACTGAGGGGATTGTACTACCAGAAGGCAACATAGCAGATATTGAGGACAGCTACAAGTACCTTGGAATCCCGCAGGCGCATGGGAATCATGAAGAGGCCCCAAGGAAAGCAGCAACCACCAAATACCTGCAGAGAGTAAGGCAAGTCCTGAGAAGTCAGCTGAATGGGAAGAACAAGGTTCGCACTATCAACGCCTACGCCCTGCCGGTCATCAGATACCCCGCTGGCATAATAAGCTGGCCAAAAGAGGAGATAGAAGCCACTGACATCAAGACAAGGAAGCTCCTGACAATGCATGGAGGGTTTCACCCCAAATCCAGCACCCTGAGGCTGTACACTAAGCGGAAAGAAGGAGGCCAAGGACTAGTGAGCGTCAGAGCCACTATCCAGGATGAAACAACAAAAATCCTTGACTACATCAGGAAGATGGCCCCGACTGATGAGATACTTAGTGAATACCTCAGGCAGCAGAAACCAGAGAAGGAGGACGAGGAAGAACAGGAACCATCATGGAAGGACAAACCCCTACACGGTATGTACCACCGGCAGATTGAAGAAGTGGCTGATATCGAAGAGGAGCTAGAAAAGATGTGGAAGGTGAAAGCAACAGTGGTCCCCGTGGTAATCGGAACACTTGGGGCTGTGACCCCTAAGCTGGGAGAGTGGCTCCAGCAGATCCCGGGAACAACATCCGAGATCTCTGTCCAGAAGAGAGCAGTCCTAGGAACAGCTAAGATACTGCGCAGAACCCTCAAGCTCCCAGGCCTCTGGTAGAGGACCCAAGCTTGAAGGAGTAAGACCGCCCGCAAAAAGGGGGCGAGTGGGGAAATTATTACATATATATATATATATATATATATACAGTATGCATATGGCTACAGCAAAGCCCTTCTGTCATCTGCCTCACCTAAGAACTATTTTTCTGTTAATTTTTCTGCTTGTGAGCCTGAACTTAAATGTGCCATATAACTTCCAATTTTTAGCACTCTTGATAAAGATGAACAAAAAAAGACTTAAATAATATTTTAAAAAAGTCTCATTCAGAATTTTAAATGACTTCATTAAACTTGTGCCAGTATTGTGAAATGTATTAGTACAGCTATGTATCCTTGGCAGGATCTTTGGCATTTCTCTTCATTTTACTATGGTTTTGATTCTCATTGAATAATCTTATATCTCAAAGGAAAGCCAAAGGAGATGAGACTGTAGCCTATTTCAGGCAAACAGAGAATCTTGTACCAGAGGACCTTCTAAGGTGAGCATTCAACATTATCGAAGTAACAACAGAAACTAAGTTCCAGAAATGCAGTGTGGGTACGTACTTTTTTTCTTTTTTTAAGAGCTTCCCATCAGTTAAGTACATTCACAGGACCAGCACAGATAATGATTGGTTTAGGGGATGAGGGTAAGAAATTTAAGTCATTCTAAATACAAAGGATGATGAGGTGACGTTGATCAGAAGAAATGCAGAACCGTGGTTTTACATATGATTCAGTTTATGGTTCCCACTGCCACTGTACTTCACATTCCTTACTGGCCAAACAAAACCACTCACAGAAACTTTTTTTATTTTTTCTGGTCTTCCACCAATTTGCCAAACCCAACTCTGTTTACCAACCCAAGGCAGACTGTTACAGCTCTAGACACAAGAGAAGTCGGGCTTTACCGGAATGATCTATAAGCCTCTGGCCATTAATTTGAGTGTCTCCATTGTTCAGGAGAACTTTCGTCAAGATGAGCACATCACCTTTTCAGAGGCCTTCCTTTTCTTGAGGTCCCACTTCACGGCGTCACATGCCCTCATGTGTGTTAGTCATTGGCTCTTAGGCATCAGAGACCGCCGTTTGTCCAACTTCCTGATCAACATGGAGACAGGAGGACTGATCAGAATTGACTTTGGTCATGCCTTCGGAACTGCCACACGGTAGGTGTCTTTCATTGCTCCGTTGTCAGTCTCTGGAGTCTTTTTTTCTGACCCCACCCATAGTTTTATGGATTTCAGTCAACATACCACTGGAGTGGTCATGTTGTTCTCCTTTAAGATTTAGGAATTAGACCCTTCTGTCCAAATGCCTTTGCCATACAAGGCTGCAAAACTACATTTTTCTTGTTCTCTCTGATTAACAGAAGGCTGTGAATCTTGCAGTGAAACATCTGGAAGAACAGATAAACTTGTTTCTTTTGTGTGCAAAATGTTGGGTAACGGTTTCTTAAAGAAGTGGGTCATCTGGAATGTTGACACAGAAGTCTCACAGAGGGACCGGTTCATGAGCCGGCATTATTAACATGCCATCATAGAACCATGTTGAATTTTTGGAAGATTAACTTGACAGTTACTGTCTTTAATTGCTACAGAGTTTAGAAAGGGCTGCTGATTGTTCTTTCCCAACTGGAAAGACCGATGTTCCATGTACAGCTCTTAATCCTTCCGTGGTGCTGCTACACTGGGAGTTAATGAGTTACCTTCAGCCCATAACTCTTTTCTCTTAGTGAACATGCTACCTATTCAGTAGTTCGTTGACCACAAAGAAAGAATACTGCGGTTCCCAGTTACCTGCGGTTAACCGTGGTCCAAAAATGTTAAATGGAAATTTCCAGAAATAAACAACTGATAAGTTTAAAATTGCACGCCGGTTTGAGTAGCGTGATGAAATCTCACACCATCCTGCCTGGGACGTGTAAGGATTCTTTGCAATACTTAGAACTTTGTGCTGAAACAGTCGAAAAAAGGGGGCACATGGACACAGAGCATGAACACCAAAGACGTGAATTGGTACCCTGTGTAAAAGGTGAACTTTGCCCGCAGGAAGCTGGAGAGTGTAAACCCCTCTGTCATAACATGGTATGTTCATTTATTGAATTACTAGTTGGAACACTTGTACATGGTATTATGTTGCTTTTCTTAATAGTGTATATTTTTTAATTTACATTTAATTGATACTTTTCTCCAAACTGACTTACCATATTTACCCATTTATATAGCTACGTGATTTTACTAGAACAATTCAGGTTAACTACTTTGCTCAAGGGTACTACAGCTGGAGGTGGGAATCAAACCTGCACCTTTGGGTCCAAAGGTAGCAGGATGTAACTGTCTGTCATTTGAGTCTCTCTGAGAAATGAAATGTGTCACATATGAATTTAACTGAAAGGCTGCACTCATGGAACAACCATACTCTGATCAGAGCTGTTAACCGAATACATTGTGTATCCCATATTATCTAAACTCACAGGTCGCTAAATACCTACAGTAGCACATGAAGCTGTTTTCTGCATTCAGTTACATTATTATACAGTGTATCAGTTTCAATTGTACATTAGCATTAGCATATTTACATAACTCAACACTCTAGACATACATGTTGGCCATCCAGTATTACCAAAGTGCAAGTACTGGAAACCTGAACCTGAAGTAGATGAAAATTATGAAAAACATTGTTCTGTGTTTGTCTTTAAAGTGAAGAGCTACAGCTGGGCTTCGAGAAGGATCTGGCTTGCAAAGGTATATCGGCAGTGGCACAAAGAGAGGGGGAGCACAACGTTCGAGCCCGCGAGGCAGATGATGAGCTGTCCGTGGAAACCCAGGTTGACTGCCTGCTGGACCAGGCCACAGACCCAAATATACTAGGAAGGGTTTGGACAGGCTGGGAAGCCTGGATGTTATTTTATGTTTACAACTTTGGTCTCCTGGTTACTTTCTGTAATGTAATTTACACCAAAATTGTGTAAACATTTAGTGGCCAATTTTCGTAGCAGTGGTCTGTGTCACTGCAAAATTGTTGGACAAATGATATGTTTCATTCTGATCAATGTTTATCCTTTAATATGTGTCTCTATCAGGGGGTGTGGTGGTGCAGTGGGTTGGACCACAGTCCTGCTCTCCGGTGGGTCTGGGGTTCGAGTCCCACTTGGGTTGCCTTGCGATGGACTGGTGTCCCATCCTGGGTGTGTCCCCTCCCCCTCTGGCCTTACGCCCTGTGTTGCCAGGTAGGCTCCGTGACCCTGTATGGGACAAGCGGTTCTGAAAATGTGTGTGTCTCTGTATCTACTCAAGGGGGGTGTGGTGGTGCAGTGGGTTAGCCTGGGTCCTGCTCTCCGGTGGGTCTGGAGTTTGAGTCCTGCTTGGGGTGCCTTGTGACAGACTGGTGTCCTGTCCTGTCCTGTCCTGTCCTGTGTGTGTCCCCTTCTGCCCTGAGTTGTTGTGTTTGACTCCGGTTCGCCACGACCCCGTATGGGACAAGCGGTTCAGGAAGTGTATACATACTTTTTGCCCACTTCACTGCCACCTCCCATTCTGCCTCACTAGCTCAGTCAGAAGTGGGTTTTTGTGTGTATTATGCCTTCATAATGAGCCTGGAGGATATATATGTTATTTTTCATCCTGGCCTCCGTGTTCTTTGGCACCTTCTGTGACGTGATGTGTTTCGGGGATGAAGCTTTAATGAATTGGGTTAATTTGTTCACCTGTCTCATCATGCCTTTAGGAAAATCTCCCTTTTTAAGCCATCCCTCTATTACGATCAGGTGGTGCACGGACTGTATTAATTTGTAGTATGTTTTGGTTAATGTTTTGTTTAGTGTGGGATGTGTGGTATGAAGTGTGTGTCCGTTATGCGTGCCTTTGTTGCGCTAAAATATTACATCTGTTCTGCAGACTTACCATTTTTTTTTATTTTCTAATTTCATCTCATCTCATCTCACCTCATCTTCCTCTGCTTATCCGGGACCGGGTCGCGGGGGCAGTAGTCCAAGCAGAGCCCCCCAGACTTCCCTCTTCCTGCACACCTCCTCCAGCTCCTCTGGGGGAACCCCAAGGCGTTCCAGGCCAGCTGGGAAACGTAGTCTCTCCAACGTGTCCTGGGTCTGCCCCGAGGCCTCCTCCCAGTGGAACATGTCTGGAACACCTTACCAGGGAGGCGTCCAGGAGGCATCCGGAACAGGTGCCCGAGCCACCTCAACTGGCTCCTTTCGATGCAAAAGAGCAGCGGCTCTATTCCGAGTTCCTCCCGGGTGACTGAGCTCCTCACCCTATCCCTAAGGGTGCGCCCAGCCACTCCGCGGAGGAAACTCATTTCTGCCGCTTGTATCCGCGATCTCATTATTTCGGTCATGATCCAAAGTTCATGACCATAGGTGTGGGTAGGAACGTAGATTGACCGGTAAATTGAGAGCTTCGCCTTACGACTCAGCTCCCTCTTCACCACAACAGACCGGTACAATGACCTCATTACTGCGGACGCCGCACCGATCCGTCTGTCAACCTGCCGCTCCATTGTTTCCTCACTCGTGAACAAGACCCCGAGATACTTAAACTCCTCCACTTGAGGGAGCAACTACCCCCTAACCCAGAGGGGGCAATCCACCTTTTTCCGACTGAGAACCATGGCCTCGGATTTGGAGATGCTGATTCTCATCCCCGCTGCTTCGCACTCGGCTGCAAACCTCCCCAGTGCATGCTGCAAGTCTTGACCTGATGAAGCCAACAGGACCATATCGTCCGCAAAAAGCAGAGACGAGATCCTGCGGCCACCAAAACAGACACCCTCCGTTCCCTGGCTGCGCCTAGAAATTCTGTCCATAAAGATAATGAACAGAATCGGTGACAAAGGGCAGCCCTGGCGGAGTCCAACATACACCGGGAACAGGTCTGACTTACTGCCGGCAATGCGAACCATGCTCCTGCTCCGGTCATACAGGGAGCGAACAGCCCGTAGCAGCGAGCCCTGAACCCCATAATCCCAAAGTACCTCCCACAGGATCCCACAAGGGACAGTGTCGAATGCCTTCTCCAGGTCCACAAAATACATATGGACTGGTTGGGCAAACTCCCATGAACCCTCCAACACTCTACTGAGGGTACAGAGCTAGTCCGGTGTTCCATGACCAGGGCGAAAACCGCATTGCTCCTCCTGAATCCGAGGTTCGACTATCGGTTGGATTCTCCTCTCCAGTACCCCGGCATAGACTTTCCCAGGGAGGCTAAGGAGTGTGATCCCCCTATAGTTAGAACACAATCTCCGGTCCCCCTTCTTAAAAAGAGGGACCACCACCCTGGTCTGCCAGTCCAGAGGCTTTGCCGCAGCGACTGCCAGAGCCGCGTTCCATTTGGCCCGCCGGTACCCGTCAGCTGCTTCAGGAGTCCCATGAGCCAGCCAGGCCGAATAGAACTCCTTCTTCAGCTTGACAGCATCCCTTACCTCCGGTGTCCACCACCGTGTTCGGGGATTGCCGCCGCGACAGGCACTGGAGACTTTATGGCCGCAGCTCCGAACCGCCGCCCCGACAATGGAGGTGTGGAACATAGTCCATTCAGACTCAATGTCCCCCACCTCCCTCGGGACCTGGTTGAAGCTCTGTCGGAGGTGGGAGTTGAAGACCTCTCTGACAGGGGCCTCCACCAAACGTTCCCAACAAACCCTCACTATGCATTTGGGCCTGCCAGGTCTGTCCAGCTTTTTCCCCCACCATTGAATCCAACTCACCACCAGGTGGTGATCGGTTGACAGCTCAGCCCCTCTCTTCACCCGAGTGTCCAAGACATATGGCCGAAGATCAGAAGAAACGACTACAAAGTCGATCATCGACCTCCAACCTAGGGTGTCCTGGTGCCAAGTGCACTGATGGACACCCTTATGCATGAACATGGTGTTTGTTATGGACAAACCGTGACTAGCACAGAAATCCAATAACAACTCACCGCTCGGGTTCAGATCAGGGAGGCCGTTCCTCCCAATCACGCCCCTCCAGGTGTCACTGTCGCTGCTCACATGGCCGTTAAAGTCCCCCAGTAGAACGACAGAGTCCCCAGTGGGAGCGCTTTCTAGCACGTCCCCCAGGGACTCTAAAAAGGCCGGGTACTCTGCACTGCCGCTAGGCGCATAAGCACAAACGACAGCGAGAGACTGTTCCCTGACCCGAAGGCGCAGGGAGACGACCCTCTCATTCACCAGGGTAGACTCCAACACATGGCGGCTGAACTGGGGGGCTATTAATAAGCCCGCACCCGCCCGCCGCCTCTCACCCTGGGCAACGCCAGAATAGTGGAGAGTCCACCCTTGGTCGAGAAGAGTGGTTCCAGAACCCAAGCTGTGAGTGGAAGTGAGCCCGACTATATCTAGACGGTATCGCTCAACGTCCTGCATTAGCTCAGGCTCCTTCCTCGCCAGTGAGGTGACATTCCAAGTCCCAAAAGCCAGAGTTGGTGCCCGAGGTTGGGGTCGGCCGGGCACTCGGCCCTGAGCACCGCCCAAATCACAACGCACCGGCCCCTTACGCCCTCTCCGGCAGGTGGTGAGCCCACCGAAGAGCGGCTCCACGTCTTGGCTTCGGGCTGAGCCCGGCCAGGCCCCGTGGGCATAGACCTGGTCACCAGGCACTCACATGCAAGCCCCGCCCCCCAGGCCTGGCTCTAGGGTGGGGCCCTGGTGACCCCATACCGGGCAGGGTAAACAAGAACCTTGATTTAATGATCATCATAAGGGGGTTTTGAACCGAACTTTGTCTCGTCTGTCACCCAGGACCTGTTTGCAAATGGGAGACCCTACCAGGGGCATATAGCCCCAGGCAACATAGCTCCTGAGATCATTCAGGCACTCAAACCCCTCCACCACGTTAAGGTTTTTTATTATACTATTATTAATAGTAATAATAAAATTCAGTAAGTAACACAATGTTGGGCCCAAATATTCAGAGTGGTACAGACAGAAATGTATACAATCCCATTAACAGTGAGAGACAATACAGAAAGTCGCCAGGTACAGAAGGACCCCAGTCTTACCCCTCTGTGTCTGTTGCAGTGCCCGGAGGTTTCTGTAATCCGCGAGAACCCGAGACTCTCCCTCGTCAGGTCTGCGTCGGTTTGTCCACCAGAAGAGATTGTAATCCCCGTGTGTCCAGGCGTGCCTTCGCTGCCTCCTTCAATGCGTGGTCCCGTGCCTGTCCGTCCCGACCCGCACTGGTCTCCAGATTGTCCCTCCTTGATGCACTGTCCGTCTGCTTGTCTCTGATCCCTGTCGGTGTCCCCTTTGCGTGCGGTAAGGAGCATGTACCTTTGCTTAAAACGAGTTCCCAAGTCTTCCAGCTCCGTTGTTGGTGCCGCTTTGTGCGCAAGTGTTCTGTTCAAAGTCCCAGGAACAACTCTGTTGATGTAGTGTCTTTTCATCAATATCTAGTTGTTGCCATTTGATGATGGCGGAGCCTTGGTTTTCACACTGAGCACTTTGTTGGGTTGTTATTCAGAGCAGATATTAATGTTCAATGTAGCTTTTGTAAAGGTTAAGCAGGACTCCTGACGTTTCGCACCCAGTTGGTGCTTGCTGCTGGCTAGGGGGGCAATGCAGTCTTTTATATCCCATGGTGTATGTGTGTGTGTGTTCGTATGCGTGTGTGAGACAGAGAGGTGTGAAAAAGGGCTATGTCCCACCCATAGTGGGATAGAGAGCTGTGGGCCACCTTCTTTACTCTCAAGAAAGCTCTGTGTGTGTGTGTGTGTGTGTGTGTGTGTGTGTGTGTGTGTGTGTGTGTGTGTGTGTGTGTGTGTGTGAGAGAGGTATGAAGAAGGGCCCTGTCTCCCTGGGAAGAGGGAAACAGAGATCTGTTTAGGGGTTAGGGTTAGGGGTTAGGGTTAGGGTTAGAACAGATAAACTAATTTCTTTTGTGTACGAAATGTTGCGTAAAGGTTTCTTAAAAAAGTGGGCCGTCTGAATTGTTGACACAGAAGTCTCACAGAGGGACCTGGTTCATAAGCCGGCATTATTAACATTCAATCACAGAACCACACTGAAGTTTTGAAAGATTAACTTGACAGTTACTGCCTTTAATTGCTACAGAGTTTAGAAAGGGCTTCTCATTGTTCTTTCCCAACTTGCAAGCCAAGTTCTGGGACAGAACAAATTAACCCCTATAGTTGAGGTGTAGACCATCACGCGTGGAAAACCTGGGCCATTCCCAGAAATCATCCCACTTATTAACAAATGATATACGATTGCAGCGACACCACGTCTCTAACCACCTGTTAAAAGACACCAATCTACTGTACACTATGTCCCCCATGAAGAGTCTAGGTAAAGGACCAGACACTATTAGATTACAACATTTCCTTCTGGCCTTGTTACACATAGAAATAAATTGTCTCTTTAACACCTCAGACTGCTGATAACAAATATCATTACCACCAACATGCACCATCATAGTCGACACGACATTATCGGCCAGAGAACTGACACGAGCCTTCATGTCGGACACACGTGCGCGTGGGAAACACTTTACCTTTACACTTACATTTTGATTCCCAGGCCCCCAGACCTTAACATTTCGGACAGCCGAATATCCCAAAATGAGCACATTATTATTATTATTATTATTATTATTATTATTATTATTATTATGTGAACTGCTTAGAGCCGAAAATCTATTTTGGGTTTGCAGCCCTAACTCCACACTCTGCCTGGCTCTGGACGCTCTGCCTGGCTCCGGACGCTCTGCCTGGCTCCGGACGCTCTGCTCTGTGTTCGCTGACCAAAAAGAAACAATACAGCAGTTCCCTGTTACCTGCGGTTAACCGTGGTCCGAAAATGTTCAATGGAAAATTCCAGAAATAGACAATTGATAAGTTGTCCGATCTCTGTCAGCTCTCCGTCACCCCTCACTTTTTCAGGCTTCAGTGTGGGCTCCCACCTGGAAGCGATTATTGTCTGGAAACAGTCACTCTTCAATGTTTCATTTCTGTAGCAGGATTTCATTGGATTTTCATGGTCTTTGCGTGCGCGTTTCCCGGGCAGCAGCTACAAGTAGAGTGGTTCCTCGCATGCGAAACAAAACAGAGGGGAAAATATAATAAAAATAAATAAATATACAAATCATTAATAAAATTAAATATATATTTTTTTTAAATAAAGAAAAAAGAAAGCTTACAGCACCTGGCATTCCTAGGCACTCTCCCATCCAAGTACTAACGAGGCTTGATCCTGCTTAGTTTCCGAGATCACACGTATTCAGGGTGGTATGGCCATAAGCAAGCACAAAGTGCTGTGTGCACCCTACTTGTAGCTGTTGCCCACGAAAAGCTCACGCAAAGAGCGCTCAAGCATGTGGCACGTGCTCGGGCTTTGACTGCACGAAACGGAACGCACTTTTGCCTCTCTCTTGTGAAACGCTCACAAGAGCCCAACGAAAAGCGGTTATGACTTTCAGTATCTACGATCGATGTTACACATTAAAATCACCCACCAAACGGGACAAAAAGAAACTCAAGAGAGGAACAAACCATTGAGAATAAACCCTATGAGTCACAAAAGTGTTAAACCTGGGGAAGGATTAAAATTCAATGAAGTCCTGTTACAGAAATGAAACGTTGAAGAGTGACTGTTTCCAGACAATAATCGCGCTTCCAGGTGGGAGCCCCGACTGAAGCCTGAAAAAGTGAGGGGTGACAGAGAGTGGTTTCTCGTGTGCGACACACACACATTTTCAGAACCGCTTGTCCCATACGGGGTCATGGAGCCTACTCGGTAACACAGGGCATAAGGCCAGAGGGAGAGGGGACACACCCAGGACGGGACGCCAGTCCGTCACAAGGCACCCCAAGCAGGACTCGAACCGCAGACCCACAGAAGAGCAGGACCCGGTCCAACCCACTGCACCACCGCGCCTCCCAGAAAATGACATAAAATAAATAAATAAATGATAAAATTATAATTTAAAAAAAAAAAAACAACTTTCCACTGATCTGGAGTCAGACAGCCTCCCCTTACATGTCAGAACCCATGGAGTTTCTCCAAGGTGACAGTACAGCACACAGACTCAGGTCAATACTAAACTTTATCTGAGAACAGGGACTTGAACTCTCGACCCTCAGATTAAAAGGCTGATGCTCGATTGATTGAGCTATCTAGGCCCCCAGTAGAAAACTGGCCTTGGCGTGGTGGAAGGGCTTGCCTACGTCCTTACCCTTACCTATGCTCATGAACCCTGGGTAATGGGCGAAAAGAATAAGATCACGGGTACAAGCGGCTGAAATGAGAGTTTTCGCCGCAGGGTGGTGGGACTCACGAGTGATCCCCGCGACAGGGCGAGGAGCTCGGCCATCCGGGAGGCACTCGGAGTAGAAGCCACTACTCCTCCACGTCGAGAGGAGCCAGCTGAGGTGGTCTGGGAGTCCGCTAAGGGTGTCCCCTGGGCACCTCCCCTTTGGGGCAATACCAGGCACGGCCAACTGGGACGAGACCCCAGGGTTGGCCCAGGACCCACCGGAGAGGTGGCATCTCACCGTTGTCCTGGGAGCGGCTGGGGATCCCCTGGCTTGAGCTGGAGAAAGTTGTGAGAGACAGGCACGTCCGCTCTCCCCTGCTCTCCTTATTGCCACCGCGACCCTAGAAGGACAAGAGCGCAAGAAAAACAGACCGATACAATGCGCCGCAGCTAACATGGCTAGTGTAAGACCCTCAAACTCCCCATCAGAGAATTGAACCCCGGTCTCTCGCGTGACAGGGGGATACTCATCCCTATACTAACAAGGAGAGAGCCTTTTCTTCTGCCCTTCTCTTTCTTGGTGCCACTCGAAGCACTACCTGGGAGCACGTCAGCCTCTCCAAGCCGCATGAGCACAGTTAACATACTGTGTTAGGATGGCTGAGCAGTCTGAGGTGCTGTGTTCAGGGCGCAGTTTCCCCTGGAGGTGTGGGTTTGAATCCCACTTCTGACAGCTTTTTAGAAGGTGGCGGAGCCAACCCGGTTGGACCACGAGGCGGGGGCTGTTTGTTTTCCCAGGTAGTTATGGCCGAGTGATTAAGGTGATGGGCTAGAAATCCATTGCGGTCTCTCAGCGTGGATTTGAGTCCTACTGACTATGCTCTGCAAGTGGCCAGTGCTTGAGGTGCTCTATCAACCTGTGCTTTTATTTAATATGAAAAAGTACATGAGTAGACGGGCGCCACACAACCCTCCATACCGAGGGCAGACTTCCAGCTGGACTTGGTGGCGCACGGCTGTAACCTTTGCGTCCAAGAGATTGAGGTTGCCATGCTGCTTGAGGTGGGGGTTCTGGTATTTGTGTGCACCATAGCTAATGGGAGTCCTGGTTATAGTTAGTGTTTACACGGTGCTTCCTGGGGAGCCTTGGTGCACCATGTTGTTGAGAGAGAGGTGAAACAAGCCAGGCTGGTGACAGAGCAGGCAAAAGCCCCTGTGCTGAGCAGTCTCTCGGTTGCAGTCTCCTGCTTTTTTTTTGCCGCAAAGCGCTATGGCGAAACAAATGCTGTGCTCGAACACAACCACGCTCATCGTAAGTGTACTCGGTACCAGAGCTTGTCGGGCCAAAGGCCAGCGATCGACTCTGTAGTCGTTTCATCTGGCTTGAGGCCACGTGTTCTGGAAAACTCGGGTGAGTAATGGTTGGTGGTGGTGAGTAATGGTTGGTGGTAATGATATTTGTTATCATCAGTCTGAGGTGTTAAAGACCCGCTTTCTTTCTGTGTCTAATGAGGCCAGAGGGAAATGTTATAATCTAATAGTGTCTGGTCCTTTACCCAAACTCTTCATGGGGGACATAGTGTACAGCAGACTGGTGTCCTTTAACAGGTGCTTGGAGACATGGTGCTGCTCTAATCGCATATCGTTTGTTAATAACGGGGACGATTTCTGGGAAAGGCCCAGGTTTTTCACACGTGATGGTGTACACCTCAACTGGAGGGGTTCGTTTGTTCTGTCCCAGAACTTAGCCTGCAAGCGGCAGGGCTGACTCAGCCATGGGTCATTTCTTTAGCAGCCGTGCCTATTGATGGGCCTGTGACTCATTCTGGCACCAGTGGCCATTTGTCATGCGATGGGGTTTCTTGTGCCTTGTCCAGTGAGGGCCTCAAAACTTCAAATAAAAGTGCTAAGTGCAGCCAAAGCATACAAACCGTTATAAGGCCACGGCGTTTAACTAGACTAAGCGATAGGAGCGCTTGCACCAGAAACCTCAAATATGTTGAAACAGACATTCTCAGCTTGCCAGTAAGGCAAAACTGATATAAAATGCTGTCTGTTAAATATTCGTTCACTGACGAGCGAAGCTGTTCCAGTAAACGACAATATTAAGTTACAAATCTGATCTATTCTTTCTTACAGAAACCTGGCTCGGCGGGTCTGCTGCGATTCTGCTAACAGAAGCCGTTCCGGACAGATATGATTATTTCCAGAAATCTCGTTCTGTGCGTCGCGAAAGTGGAGTTGGCGCACTTTGCAATAATAGATTACAAACAACACTGAGAAATCGTGCACTACATACTGTTTTGCACTACATACTGTTTTGATTTACTTATTTAAACATACTTATTTACTATTCCTCCAACTGTATATATAATTGTACATATTTTTATCTTGTATTTTTCTACTTGTTTTTATATTTTTTATATTGCAAGTATTTTCAGACTTGTATTCTGCTGCTGTAACATAATAATTTCCCTTGTGGGATCAATAAAGTATATCTATCTAATTTCACCTCGTTTGAAGTTCTAGAGCTAGATTTCAAGTCAAAACCCAATATACCTATGTTCCCTTTTCTACCGTCCACCTGGACCGCACTCCTCTTCTCTCGAGGAACTCAGTAATTTTATTACCGATTCAGTCATTACTCATGACAAAATTATCTTGATGGGCGATTTCGATGTTCATGTAGACACATCATCGGATACTCACGCTAACAGTTTTAAGTCTCTCTTAAACTCCGTCGGTTTTACTCAAGTTGTTAACGGTCCCGCTCGTTCCCGTAACTATACGCTCGATCTCGTCATAACCTACGACATACATGTTCATCATGTTAATGTTATTCCTTTAAGCAAGACTACTTCTGATCAGCAGTGGTGCAGTGGGTTGGACCGCAGTCCTGCTTTTTGGTGGGTCTGGGGTTCGAGTCCTGCTTGGGGTGCCTTACAATGGACTGGTGTCCTGTCCTGGGTGTGTCCCTTCCTCCCTGTGTTGCCGGGTAGGCTCCGGTTCCCCGCAACCCCATATGGGACAAGCGGTTCTGAAAATGTGTGTGTACTTCTGATCATTTCCTATTAACCTTTGATCTGCTGGTGCTGTCCGACCACAGTAAGACCGAAACCATGCAGCATATTGATGAAAACACTACTGTTAAAATTGTTGATTACATTAGAAGCTAAGATTCTGGAATGAGCAAAGATATTGATTGAATGGCTTTCGGCTTTGATTTAGTGGTAAAATTCGCCCAAGGCTCTGCAGCCCCACCAAAAGCTAAACTTATTCCCACTGTAAGAAACTCACCGTGGTGCAACAAATCAACTCGTGCAATAAAGTTAGAATGTCGTAAAATAGAGCGTAGATGGTGCTCAACTAAACTAAACGTTTGTTACGTAGCCTGGTCCGATTGTCTAAAAAAAGAAATTAATAAGTGAAAAAAAAGCACTTTTTCACGCCAGATCCGAATACTACGCAAAGTTAATTGATGAAAATCGGAAGAACTCTCGCTTCCTGTTTAATGCCATTGCTTACTTAACTGGTGAACACAACGTTAATAAACGGTGCATTCTGCAACCATTACAAATGATGAATTTATGTTGTTTTTCAATAAGAAATTAGAGAATATCCACGAATCCATAGTGCCCTCTAGTTCGCTCTTAGCCAGCATAAGCTCTTATGGGGATGATAACATTAGTTGTCCGTACCGTCTCGGTAGCTTCGACGTAATAACTGTTGAGGAAACTACCGTGCTAGTTTGCTCTGTGAAAGGTGCTACCTGTCCTTTAGACCCAGTCCCCACTAAATTACGGAGCCGCAGTTTCCGTGCTCGCAGGACCTATTGCTAACATTGTGAATGCGTCATTACTAAATGGCTGTGTTCCAAAAGCTTTTAAAATGGCCGTCATTAGACCCCCACTAAAGAAATGGATTGTAATAACGATCTGGACTGTAATAACCCATGTAATTATAGCCCCATCTCCAATCTACCGTTTTTATCCAAAATTCTGGAAAAGGTCGTGGCTTCCCAAATTGTAAACTCACCATCTTAATCACCATAATTAATCTGAAAAATTTCAGTCTGGTTTCCACACTGGTCACAGCACTGAAATGGTGCTCACACATGTTGTCAGTGATATTCTCATGTCTTCTGATGCTGGTCAGATCTTTATTCTTGTGTTGCCGGACTTGAGTGCCGCAGACCATGGCATCCTACTGAGTAGACTTGAAAACCCGGTTGGCCTAGGCTGCAGCAGCAGGAGTCGCTGGACGTGATCGTAGTGGTCCGGCTCGCAGAGCGCCGGGCCCTGGTGGAAGCCCTGGTCACCCTCGTGGACCGCCCGATCCATATCCTTATCCATAACCCTAACCCTATCCGAATCACTTTCCCAGAACAAACAGTCACTTTGCGGCTATCCCTGTCCCTGTCACTGTTTTCACCCCAACCTCAAACCCGAAACCTGTCCCTATCCTTGTGCCTATCCCTAACCCTCACCCTAACTATAAACCTAACTCTACACCTATCCCTATCCCTTTCCTCTACCCAAACCCTAAGCCCATCCTTATTCCAATTCCCACTCCTATCCTTATCACCATATCAGAGTCCAGTTCCCTGGTGGAAGTCACTGAGGTAGTTGGAAAGCTCCACAGTGGCAAAGCACTGGGGTGGGGCGGACAAGATTTTCCTGGAACTGCTTAGGGCCCTGGATGTTGTGGGGCCTGTCATGGCTGACACGCCTGTGCAATGTTGCACGGACCTCGGGGATGGTGCCTTTGGATTGGCAAACTGGGCTGGCGGTCGCCGTCTCTCAGAAAGGGGAGGGGAGAGCGTGTTCCGGCTATCGGGGTATCACATTTCTCAGCCTCCTGGGGAAAATCCATGCCAGGGTGCTGGAAAGGAGGCTCCGGCCGACAGCTGAACCTCACATTGGAGAGGAGCAATGCGGTCTCCATTCGGGCCGTGGAGCAGCGGACCAGCTTTTTACCCTCTCGCCGATAACTGAGGGGGCACGGGAGTTCGCTAATCCAGTCTACACGTGTTCCGTGGACTTGGAGGAGGCGTACAGCCGCGTTCGCTGAGAAATTCCGCAGGAGGCAGTTCGGGAGTACGGGGTGCCGGGGCCACTGCTGCGGGACAATCGGCCTCCGCAACACAACGAGCGAGAGCCGCGTCCGCACACTCGGCATCAAGTCAAGCCCGTTCAGCGTGGCTGTTGGACTCCGCCAAGCTTGCGCCTTGCCCCCCGCACCCGCTTGTGGTCTTCATGGGCAGCACATCAAGGCGCGGCCAAGGTCAGGAGGAGGGCATTCTACGTGAGGGCCGGAAGGTGCTCTGGTACCAAGTATACTTATGAGCATCCTTGTGTTCGAACATGGTGTTTGTTATGGACGAGCCACGACCAGCACAGAAGTCCAATAACATTTCACCATTCGGGTTCAGATTGGGCAAGCCGTTCTTCCCAATCACCTTCCCCCGCCAGATTTTCCAGTCATTGCCAATGTGAGCGTTGAAGTCCCCCAGCAGGACTATGGAGTCTGTAGGTGGGGCCCTGTCCAGAACCCCACCCACCTTCTCCAAGAAGGCTGAATACTCTGAACTGCTGTTTGGTGCATAAGTGCAGACACAACAGTCAAAGTCTTCCTCTCTGCAACCTTAAGTCGCATTGAGGCAACCCTCTCGCCCACCGGGGCAAACTCCAATTGTATGGCAGCCAGCCGGGGGCTTGTGAGTATCCCCACACCTGCCCGGCACCTCTCACCTCATGCAACTCCTGAGTAGGAGAGGGACCACCCCTTATCGAGGAGTTTGGTTCCAGAGCCAACACTCTGAGTGGAGGTGAGCCCAACTATATCTAGTTGGTATTTCTCAACCTCCCGCACCAGTTCCGGCTCCTTCCCCCGAAGCGAGGTGACATTCCACGTACCAAGAGCCACTTTCCGTCGCGAGGGGCTACGACACCATGCGCCACCCCGCCCCCTCCCTCCCTCCGCCAGGTATACATTGCACCGGACCCCCACGCTGGACCTTGCAGGTGGTGGGCCCACATGGCCCCCCCACGATGCCTCTTCGGGCTGAGTCCGGCCGGGGTACGTGGGCTGCCCGCCCACCAGGCGCTCGCCTAGGAACACTACCCCCAGGCCTGGCTCCAGGGGTAGGTACCGGTGACGCTATTCCGGGCAGGGTAAACAATCTCGTGTTTACTTTTTCCATGGAGGTTTTTGGATCGTGTTAGTCTGGATCTTCACTCCAGACCTGTTCGCCTTGGGAGACCCTACCAGAAGCATAGTGCTTCTGACGATGTAAGTCTGGAGACCCCTAGATCACGTAAGCCCTTCCACCACGCCAAGGCCCAGTTATCCTAAGGGTCTGGATAGCTCAGTTAGTAGAGTATCAGACTTTTAATCTGAGGGTCCAGGGTTCAAGTCCTTGTCCAGACAAAATGTTTACTGCTGATCTGATGCTTTCTAAGGTCTGTAGGTGGTAGTGTGACCTTTAAGTAACAATGTAAGTTCTAATGTGTAAGGAGTGACTGTGCACTCAACAGCGGTGAGGAGTTCTTTTTTTTAATCAAAATTTTGTTATTGATTAACTTACTTATTTTTATTTTATTTTTCCCTCTGTTTTGTTTCGCACCTGAGGAACCACTCTCCGTCACCCCTCACTTTTTCAGGCTCCAGTTGGGGCTCCCACCTGGAAGCGCGATTATTGTCTGGAAATAGTCACTCTTCAATGTTTCATTTCTGTAGCAGGATTTCATTGGATTTTAATTCTTCCCCATGTTTAACACTTTTGTGACTCCAGGAGTTTATTCACAACTGTTTATTCTTCTCTTGAGTTTCATTTCCTCCTGTTTGGTGCGTGATGTTAATGTGTGACATCGATCGCATATGCTGAAAGTTATGACTGCTTTTCGTTGGACTCTCGTGAACATTTCACAAGAGAGAGAGGCAAAAGTGTGCTCTGCTTCATGCGGCCAAAGCCCAAGCAGGTGCCGCATGCTCGAGCGCTCTTTGCGTGAGCCTTTCGCGGCCAGCAGCTACAAGTAGGGCGCACGCGGTGCTCGTGCTCGTTTGCGGCCATACCACCCTGAATACGCCCGATCTCGGAACACTGAAAGAAATTATTCTGACCCCTAGTAAATAGTACATACAGCTATTTTGTTTATTTAATAGATTTTAATATGTAATTTAATACTACTTATACTTTTCAATTAACTTAAAAATGTACTGGCTATGTTTAAATCAAGTTAATTTTATTCAATTGATGGTAATTAGAAAAAAACGCATTCAATGAACTTTCCACATACTGTCCTCTCTGCGCATGTCTATACGTTTTCCCGCTTTTTTATGTCCTTGAGGTGGGGAACTTCTTCACCTTCAAGCATTTGCAGCAGTACGTTCGGTGTAGCCCTATCGAAGGATTCTCATTTTTGGTAAGGAAGCAATTTGTTGCCACGGATGTGTTATTCATATATATATACATATATATATATATATATATAATGTAGGGGGTGTGGTGGCGCGGTGGGTTGGACCACAGTTCTACTTTCTAGTGCGTCTGGGGTTCAAGTCCTGCTTGGGGTGCCTTGCGACAGACTGGTGTCCCGTGCTGGGTGTGTCCCTTCCCCCTCCAGCCTTATGCCCTGTGTTGGCGGGTAGGCTCTGGTTCCCCCGTGACCCTGTGTGGGACAAGCGGTTCTGAAAGTGTGTGTGTGTATATAATATATATATAAAAAATTAACAATAAGGTTCTGTTTACACTTCAAAATCTGATTTATTAAGAATACAGTTATCTAAATAGTATCTTAGTATTACAGCGGTAAATGAGCTTACTTGTGAAGATAAATGGTTAACATACATGCGTTATATTAAATACACAGCTGTACCAACGAGGAGATGACTAATGGCTCAGCGGCAGCTCTTCCTTCACCTACCTTGCTAGTGGGTATCTTAACCGTTAACGGGAGGTTAGCGGGGTGTCCCGCAGCTCCGCCATCCCGCTACTTCACCTCTTCCTCTACAACTAGTATATGTATTAATGTGGTCGGAGCTGCAAGTGCACTGTTTCTCAGTTGCTTAACATAATGAATAGCAAAGCTCAAAGCGTGAAGGCGAAACAAAAGGCTCAGAGAAAGTCTGTTGAAATCAGAAAAATGGAAGCATCCAAAAAGCTCAGTTCATAATAATAATTAGTTTTGCGTTGAGCAGGAGGCAGAATGGATTGAGGAGCACAGACGCTGAGTCATGGTAACACCAGGTTGTGAAGTGGTGGGCACAAGAAAACAGGGATGAGATAATCCTAGTTTAGTTAGTAGGTTAATCTTTTTTAGTTCAGTTTTGTGCTCTGCTTTCATCAGAGATTCTAATGTACTATCACACCAAAGTACTACAAGTATTTTGTGTGTGTGATTAGTTTAGCTTTGAAAGCATAATTTCTAAATGCTGTAAAGCGATTTCATAATCACTCATCAGAGAAATATCGCACTTGCTAGAAAATATTCCAGCACCGATTTAAGAAATAAGTTAATAAATAAAATTATTATTGAAAATTGTCTGTTCTCTGCTAGACTGGCATTTGTTGCATGCTTCATATGTAAAATAATGAAAATTTGGACTTAACATCTTCACAAATAAGTTTGTCCTGATCTGATCCGAGTCACAGGCATGTGTTCTGTGTAGACACACAAGTTAGTCATTACTGGAAAACTGCATTTTTTTGCCAACAGGCTTGCCATTTAGCTAATTCCTGTTCAGTTTTAATTTATTTTAATTGCAGGTTCTTCTCACGTCTGATCTCGGTGTGGAACAGAACTTAACTTTTTAGGAACCCCATATTGGTTTGGTAAGTGCATTTAGCAAACACACACACACACACACACACACTTTCAGAACCGCTTGTCCCATACGGGGACACGGGGGAACCGGAGCCTGCCCGGCAACCCAGGGCGTAAGGCTGGAGGGGGAGGGGACACACCCAGGACGGGACGCCAGTCCGTCGCAAGGCACCCCAAGCGGGACTCGAACCCCAGACCCACTGGAGAGCAGGACCGTGGTCCAACCCACTGCGCCACTGCACCACCCATTTAGCAAACACTTAAAAGCTATACTGATTGCAGCATTTTTTCAGCGGTCATTCAATTTAACCAATGATTTAAACCACAACTACATAGATCTGCAACAGCTACGGATAAATTTCTGTAATTGTGTGGTATCCATTTTTTCTTTCTCTATTGGTACTATGGGTATGGTATGGTAAATGACCATACAAAAAAAGATAAATTGAAGGGAAAATACATAGGGAAGAAGGAGGACCTTGACACCGGTGGCTCATCATCTTATAATTCACATTGAAGAGCTGTTACATTCATGCTGAAAAAAGTACCGGTACACATTTTACACTTTCTTCATCTTTCGGCTTCTTGCTCGATGTGGTTGTGTGTCTTTATTTTCTCTATAATATAATAATGACTAATTTCAGCACAGTCAACCTGGCACAGGTCATGTGTAGACAGCCTAACTTTTCATGTTTTGAGCGAACTGTTGAGATTCCATCATGGCCAACAGTATACGTTACACTGAACAGATTGTATTTATTTCACTGTATACAGCTTTATGTAATCAAAGGTGATACAGATCTCCGTGCCCCAGAGGTCACTGTAAAAAGATCATCACTAATGTTTCATTTTTTGTTCCTTTTCTCTCTGTTGTTTTGTCTTTGTTTGTCTAGTTTATGTGGCAGTGTAAAGACTGTGGCACTGAAGTGTCTAGGCGATCAGAACTTCTTTAACATTACAGACTAAAACATGGTCATTTTGGAAAAGGCCATCGTATTGAATGTATATATCCTGATTGTCCATGTATTTATAAGACTTGGAATTCACTCTTGACACACTTGTCGAGGAATCACACTAATACCTTAACGCACTCTAATATAGTTATGACATTCTCCTGTCATGTATATGGCCGTAGTGAATTTGGAACAGGACATGACTATTTTGTGCACATAAGTCATCATCTGAAAAACAATGAGACACTCACTTGTATGTTTAAAGGCTGTGAATACAAATCCAATGTGTGTAGCACGTTCAAGTCGCATGAAAGTCGGAAGCACAGCTTTACATTCAGTGGTAGATTTTAAGGTTGGTGTAGTCCAAGGAACGTTTGTAGGGGAAACTGAGAAGAGCCTGGTGTTTCAAATAATGAAAAATTCTGTGATGAAAGTCAGTCTGATGTGGATTTAAATGCATCAAAATATCCACCAGATATAATAGAACAAAAAATTGCGGCAGTGTTATTAAAGCTGGAAAATATTTTTCATGTGCCAAGTGCTGCAGTTGATGAATTGCTGGATGAATTTCAGTATTTGTTGAGCACGGCATCTTTGTGCAGCACAAGAAATGTAATACATAACGCACTAAATGGTCACAGTCTTCAAGTTGACCAGTCAGTCTGTCATGGTTTTGTTCCACACGATGACGGACTCAAGTGCAGAAGTCTTCAAAGCAATGTTTATTTTAGCAGGCAGACGAAATCCAAAGAGAAGTCCGGAACAGGCGAAGGTCGGGCGATCGGCAAACAGGATACACAGGACAAGGCGATAATCGTGGTCAAAGAACAAGCAGGCAAAGGTCGAGGTCGGAAGGAGTTACAGGATACACAATCAGTAATGCAAGAGAAGTCACTGAACAAGGTTCCTCATTGTCTCCTCCTCGGCGTCCCTTTTAATCTTCTGTTCCGTAAGGGAACAGCAGGTGTCGTCGATGTGCTGGCTGATGGAGACGTGACACAGTCACTGATGAACTTGCATCTGTTCTCTGTACATCAAATCCTGTGCATAAGGCAATTGAAGAAGGTTGTGCTTTAGCAACATCCTTCAAGCACAAACACACACACACACACACTTTCAGAACTGCTCATCCCATACAGGGTCGCGGGGAACCAGAGCCTAACCCGGCAACACAGGGTATAAGGCCAGAGCGGGAGGGGACACACCCAGGACAGGACACCAGTCCGTCGCAAGGCACCCCAAGTGAGACTCAAACCCCAGACCCACCGGAGAGCAGGACTGTGGTCCAACCCACTGCGCCACTGCACCACCACACCCCCTGCAAACAATACTACAAAGACAATTTTAAAGTTGTGGAACCCATAGAATATATCTTGGATGGCAAAGATTAAAAAAAAAAACACTACAGTATGCTTCATTATTAAAGTTTTTGCAGCAGCTTTTCACTGATGATCACATCCTCAATAAAGTGTTAGATAGTCATCTCATAACCGAGGGTGCAGGAGAAGAAGGCATATAGAAGTCGTTTCGAGATGGTCACTTTTTTAAAGATAATCCTTTTTTCTCAGGAAGTGAGTTGCGAGTGTTACTAAATTTGTATGTTGATGATTTCGAAATTTGTAATCCACTTGGCACATCTTGTAAAAAGCACAAAATCTGTGCTGTTTATTGGAATCTCTGCAATTTACCACCTGGTTGCCATTCTTCGTTGTCCTCTATTTATGTGGCATTACTCTGTAGGTCTGAAGATGTGAAGAAATATGGCTATGAAAAGGTCCTAGAGCCCTTGTTGCAGGATCTTGTCGTTTTGGAAAGTCAAGGTATTTTTATTTCACACCTTGGAGATTTTGTAAAGGGCACAATACAGTGTGTCATAGCGGATAATTTGGGCGCACATGGAATTGTTGGATTTCTTGAGAGTTTCTCAGGTGACTACATTTGCCGGTTTTGTGTGGCACAAAAGTCTGAAATTCAGGAGAAGGAAGTGAGTTCAGGCATGTTTACTCTCAGAAGCAAAGAGGTGCATGAAGTGCATGCAGGTCAGCACAAGACAATGCACAACCTTGTTACGGTGTTAAAAGGCAGTGTGTTTTCTCTGCACATCTTTCTCATTTCAACGTCTGCACTGGCTGCCCACCAGATGTTGCACATGACATCTTTGAAGGCATATTACCAGTTGAGCTGGCACACTGCCTGAACTTGTTAATTTCAAAAAAAATATTTCACACTTAGAGGGGGTGTGGTGACGCAGTGGGTTGGACCGGGTCCTGCTCTCTAGTGGGTCTGGGGTTCGAGTCCTGCTTGTGGTGCTTTGCGACGGACTGGTGTCCCATCCTGGGTGTGTCCCCTCCCCCTCTGGCCTTACGCCCTGTGTTGCCGGGTAGGCTCTGTGACCCTGTATGGGACAGGCGGTTCAGAAAGTGTTTGTGTTTCACACTTGACATTCTCAATGAGTCCATTTGGAAATTTCCTTATAGATGGACAGATAAGAGCAACCGTCCTCATGCTATTCCCAGGAGATTCCTGCTTAACAAAAGCATTGGAGAAAATGCTCACGAAAATTGGAGTCTTCTGAGGTTACTCCCATTTTTAGTTGGACAGTTGGTGCCCTCATCTGAGCCAGCCTGGCAGGTTATTTTGGACCTTAAAGATATCGTTGAATTAGTTGTTGCATCAGTCCACACGACACAATCCATTGCTTTCCTTAAAGCCAAGATTTTGTGACCATAGAGTTAGGTTACAGGAGGTGTTTCCGGGTATAAAGCTGTTGCCAAAACATCATTTTGTGGAACATTATCCACAGATGATCAGATGCTTTGGTCCGCTAGTTGGGATGTGGACAATGAGGTTTGAGGCAAAACACAGTTTTTTCAAGCAAGTTACTCGTAACACACGCTGCTTTGAAAACATACTCTTGTCCCTGGCGGTGAAGCATCAGATCATGATGACATATCACTAGGAGTCAGCCACAACTGAGAAGTTTGGCTTGAATATTTCAGCTCTCTCAGCTGTTTCTGTTGACATTTTGCATCAAGATGTACAAAAGGTTCTGCTGAAATATCCTGATTTTACTCACATTCAGCTCACAACGAACACATCTGTTAATGGAATTAACTACAGGAAAGGTATGGCTCTGCTGGTAACTTGCCAGAGTTTGCAGAGGTTATTCAGATGGTTGTTGTGGAGAAGAGCTTGAACTTTATTGTTAAAGCGTTGGGTGCTTGGTATTGGGAGCATTTTAGGGCATTCAAGTTGTGCCCCCCATCACAAGTTTCCGTCACTGAACTTGGTGCCTTGGGAGACCACTACACCTTGGCAGATTACTGGATTGGAGGCTGGCGAATGGTGACACTTAAAAGATTCATACATGTACAAAGTCAGCTCATGGTAATTTATGTTGTGTTCATTAATCGCATGAGTTGATACAATAATATACTAAATATGGTAACAAGAGGGTTACCTAACATTTCTTGCCAGAGGACAAATTTTGTTTTCAGTAAAGACATAAAAATAGTCATTGTAAGAATTCTGAGGGAAGATATCCAGTCCCCTATCTCTCTGAGCTAAATTACCCTCATGTCGCCATTTACTATAGAAATGTGCATGTTAAGGAATACATTTCTGAAGCACAACAAAAATAATGTTCAAATCTGTTTGTTAAAATAAATCATGTTCAAAGGAAGAACTACCACACAAACAAAACAATTTTTGGTCATTCCGCTGAAAGAAAGTATTGGCAAAATTAATTGCATTTTAACTGCAGATTAAAATTTTGTGGCAGTATTCTCCTGCTGTAACTCATACTAAAGTAATTTTAATTTCTAATTTTATTGTTGTTTAAATTTTTTTTTTATTAATATTTTATTTTCCCCTCTGTTTCTAGGTGGGCTTCCAGGTGGGAGCCCTCACTGGAGCCTGAAAAAGTGAGGGGTGGCAGAGAGCGGTTCCTCGCATGCAAAACAAAACAGAGGGGAAAATAAAATAAAAATAAATAAATAAGTAAATAAATAATAAAATTATATATATTGTTTTTTTTTTTTTTTAAAAAAAAAAAAAAAAAAAAACTTACAGCACCTGGTATTCCTAGGCAGTCTCCCTTCCAAGTACTAACCAGGCCTAACCCTGCTTAGCTTCCGAGAACGGACAACTTATCAATTGTCTATTTCGGGAATTTTCCACTTAACTTTTTTGGACCACGGTTAACTGCAGGTAACTGGGAACCGCTGTATTGTTTCTTTGTGGTCAACGAACACAGAGCAGAGCGTCGAGAGCCAGGCAGAGTGTCCAGAGCCAGGCAGAGCGTGGAGTCACACACCAGTTGCTGAGATGGCGTCTTTGGAAAGAATGGAATCCCTGTTCGACGCAAGTTCTATCCTGAATGTATCGTCTGACGGCACACCTGTATGTAGTGTAACATGTTTTGTTTGGTTGCACCTGCTGACACTGGAGAAACATTTCATTTGTTTGAAATGCGTAACAAATAATGACTTGGTGCAGAAAGTCCGTGATTTAGAAAAGCGCATTAAGAATTTGATTTCTATACGAGAAACGGAGAGTTGGTTGGACTTCTGTGGTGTCGAACTCGGCGTCGACACTTACAGGCCCCAGTACAGCTAATGAGAAGCCAAGTACTCCGGAGCGCTCTCACGGCGACTGGGTTACGGTTCAGAGTAAGAAGTCGAATAAAGTGAAGCCTAAGCTACGGGTTCCTGGTTTGGGTTCTCCCGTCCAAACCCAAAATAGATTTTCGGCTCTAAGCAGTTCACATAATAATAATAATAATAATAATGTGTTCATTTTGGGATATTCGGCTGTCCGAAATGTTAAGGTCTGGGGGCCTGGGAATCAAAATGTAAATGTAAAGGTAAAGTGTTTCCCACACGCACGTGTGTCCAACATGAAGGCTCGTGTCAGTTCTCTGGCCGATAATGTCGTGTCGACTATGATGGTGCATGTTGGTGATAATGATATTCGTTATCAGCAGTCTGAGGTGTTAAAGAGACAATTTATTTCTATGTGTAACAAGGCCAGAAGGAAATGTCGTAATCTAATAGTGTCTGGTCCTTTACCTAGACTCTTCATGGGGGACATAGTGTACAGTAGATTGGTGTCTTTTAACAGGTGGTTAGAGACGTGGTGTCGCTGCAATCGTATATCATTTGTTAATAAGTGGGATGATTTCTGGGAATGGCCCAGGTTTTTCACGCGTGATGGTGTACACCTCAACTGGAGGGGTTAATTTGTTCTGTCCCAGAACTTGGCCTGCAAGTCGGGAAAGAACAATGAGAAGCCCTTTCTAAACTCTGTAGCAATTAAATACAGTAGCTGTCGAGTTAAACTTCCAAAACTTCAGTGTGGTTCTGTGATTGAATGTTAATAATGCCGGCTCATGAACTAGGTCCCTCTGTGAGACTTCTGTGTCAACAATCCCGACGGCCCACTTTTTTAAGAAACCCTTACGCAACATTCTGCACACAAAAGAAATTAGTTTATCTGTTCTAACCCCGACCCCTAACCCTAACCCCTAAACAGATCTCTGTTTTCCTCCTCCCAGGGAGACAGGGCCCTTCTTCATACCTCTCACACACTCACACACACACACACACACACACACACACACACACACACACACACACACACACACACACACACACACAGCTTTCTTGCGAGTAAAGAAGGTGGCCCACAGCTCTCTATCCCACTATGGGTGGGACATAGCCCTTTTTCACACCTCTCTGTCTCACACACACATACAAACACACACACGCATACACCATGGGATATAAAAGACTGCATTGCCCCCCTAGCCAGCAGATTCTTCTCTGAAGAAGCACCAACTGGGTGCGAAACATTAGGAGTCCTGCTTAACCTTTACAAAAGCTACATTGAACATTAATATCTGCTCTGAATAACAACCCAACAAAGTGCTCAGTGTGAAAACCAAGGCTCCGCCATCATCAAATGGCAACAACTAGATATTGATGAAAAGACACTACATCAACAGAGTTGTTCCTGGGACTTTGAACAGAACACTTGCGCACAAAGCGGCACCAACAACGGAGCTGGAAGACTTGGGAACTCGTTTTAAGCAAAGGTACATGCTCCTTACCGCACGCAAAGGGGACACCGACAGGGATCAGAGACAAGCAGACGGACAGTGCATCAAGGAGGGACAATCTGGAGACCAGTGCGGGTCGGGACAGACAGGCACGGGACCACGCATTGAAGGAGGCAGCGAAGGCACGCTTGGACACACGGGGATTACAATCTCTTCTGGTGGACAAACCGACGCGGACCTGCTGAGAGAGAACCCCGGGTTTTCGCGGATTTCAAAAACCTCCAGGCGCTGCAACAGAGACAGAGGGGTAAGACTGGGGTCCTTCTGTACCTGGCGACTTTCTGTATTGTCTCTCCACTGTTGATGGGATTGTATACGTTGCTGTTTGTACCACCCTGGATATTTGGGCCCAGCATTGTGTTACTTGCTGAAATTTATTATTACTATTAATAATAGTATTATAAAAAAAAAAGGTAAGCTTGCAGAACAGATTTAATATTTTAGCGCAACAAAGGCACATGGTGGGGGCAAGCAGTCTTAAAGATCATAATGGGCACACACTTCATACCACACACCCCACACTAAACAAAACATTAACCAAAACATACTACAAATTAATACAGTCTGTGCACCACTTGATCGTAATAGAGGGATATCTTAAAAAGGGAGATTTTCCTGAAGGCATGATGAGACAGGTGAACAAATTAACCCAATTCATTAAGCCTTCATCCCAAAAAAACATCACATCACAGAAAGTGCCAAAGAATACGGAGGCCTGGATGAAAAATAACATGCATATCCTCCAGGCTCATTATGAAGGCATAATACACACAAAAACCCACTTCTGACTTAGCCAGTGAGGCAGAATGGGAGGTGGCGGTGAAGTGGGCAAAGAGTAGATACAGACACATATTAGAGGAAAAAACATTGATCATAATGAAACATATCCTGGGTCTTAATAAACGAACAGAAAACACTAAGGAAAGAGACAGGGTCAGAACAGTAACCTGTCTGGGGCTGGCAAACAGCTACCGGACGTACGCACAAGTAACAAACACGGAACAGAACAGAGGAGGAACGGGTAGGACAGGTAAAACACAAGTACACAGGGAAGCAGACAACCTACCTAGGGCTCCACAGGACAAACAGAGCAGGACAAAAAGAAAAAAATAAACAAAACAAACGGAAAATGGCTACAGTGAAGTAAATAAATAATGTCAAAGGGAAGGAGACGGAAGAAACAGGCAAGGGAACGGGAGGAAAGGGGCAGAGACGTATGCGACCTATACGAACCAACACCAGCGTAGGGTCCCAGGAGGTAGCAATAATCGAGGCCCCCCCAGAGAGCGGAACTGTTATGGAAAAACAGACAAACTGGGAGGGAAATAGACAGACTACAGTGGAAGGGATACAGAATTCACTGAAAGTAGAAAAGGCCATAGATGACAGTACAACACTCAATATGGAAAGGGGTATGGAACAGGAGCAAGCAGAGTACATAAGAAACATAGACAGGAGCCAGAGCCCCCGGACACCTACACGACACTTGGCCACGGAAAGGAAGATTGCAAAGTGGGAATTAGAAGTGAGGGAAGCGACCGTAATTATAGGGGATGAAAATATAGGAAGAATTGCGGGCACCACGCCGAACGGGGTTCAGGTAGACAGCTACCCAGAGGTCAACTTCTTTCACATAGTCAAAATGTCAGAAAAAACAGACGTACACCTCCACACACAACAGGTGATATTAGCTGCAGGACTTTCTAACCATCTGCAACAACCATACAAGACAGCTATCAAACAATTACAGCACATGTGGAGGGCGGCAAGGGAAACTTCCCCGAATGCCTCCATACACACGCCCCTGATACAATACTCAGACATGTTACCCAGGGAGCAGCAGAACACACAGGACGCCATCAACAAAGACATTGAGCAACACAGAAGTTCATTACCGATGATCAACAAACTTCGATTTAAAGTTGATCATCTTAACGTAACACAGTGGACAACAGAAACAGCGGGTTTGATTGTCGGACACTGGCTGTACCAGTTAAACTTTTAAGGGTGGAGACGTGCGACGAAAACACAAAGCACACCAACATTGTCAGCTTGCCCAAAACTTTCACCCTGACAAAGAACTTCTGGAAAGAGGCCTCACTTTCATTCCCACACCAGATGGACCAGACTTGGGGGAACTCCTCAGGGACATTCATTCATACAGCAGAAAATTAAAACCATTAGACTACTTCAATTTTCAACAAAAGAAAGAGCTAACCCCATTTACCAAATCATCTAAATGGGAACTAAATTTGAAACAAGTCAGTCCCAATATTCAGAAATTAATCAAAAACAACAATAAAACAATACGATCCATCACATACACACACAACCAAAAACATAACCTTAGCCCACCCTTACGGGGGGGCAATAGAGACACTAAGGAAAAACAAACACATAGTCATTAAACCAGCAGAGAAAGGTTCTGCAGTCGTAATAATGGATGCACAACAGTACAAATACGAGGCCACATGACAACTAAGTAATACGGAACATTACACTCCTCTCCCGCATCCATTGGGACCAGAAACAAGTCAACGAGATTTTAACACAGTTACAACTCAAACAGTACATAACAAAGAAACAAAAACATTACTTAATGGGACCTGAAGCTCCGTGGGCCCGAAATTTCTACCTCCTCCCAAAAATGCACGCAGACCCCGAAACATGGACAGTCCCGGGAGAGATCCCTAAAGGAAGGCCTACAGTGTCAGACTGCAATAGTGAAACGTACTATATAGCAGAGTACATCGACAGCTACCTGAACCCTCTGTCCCAGCTACATCCCAGCTACCTGAAGGACACATACGATTTCATTAGCAAGCTGGAGAATGTTTCCCTTCCAGAGGATGCAGTTTTATTCACTGTTGACATCAACAGCCTGTACACAAACATTGACACCGATCTGGGCCTAGAAGCGGTAAGGAGACTCTTCAACAAGTATCCAGACCTGAGTAGACCAGATGTGGAAATACTAAAACTACTGGACATAAGCCTAACCAGAAACGATTTTGTATTTGACTCCAAAAGCTATATACAAATCCAGGGCACAGCAACGGGCAAGAAATTTGCACCGGCCTGTGCTAACATATATATGGCAGACTGGGAGCAAACATGATTTGACAAACGCCCAATCAAACCACTTCTCTACTACTACAGATATCTAGATGACATTTTGGGGCACGGGAGAAGAAAAAAAAAAAAACATTTGGCATTGTCATCAGACGGCTCCATGACGCAAGACCAGGCGGCTTAACTTCCTCTGCCAACCACAGGCTGTCAACATGGCTATTTCACTGAGGCTGTCAAGTGATGCATTTTCATTGCGTAAGTACTCTGAAAGAGTCCACCGAACTGAAAAGAAGAATAAAAGCGACAGAAATAAATAAAAACAACAAGAATGAGTTTAAAAAAATTTATTTCCACAGTTTAAGAGAGTCATAGTTACTCCCGCCGTTTACCCGCGCTTCATTGAATTTCTTCACTTTGACATTCAGAGCACTGGGCAGAAATCACATCGCGTCAACACCCGCCGCCGGCCGTCGCGATGCTTTGTTTTAATTAAACAGTCGGATTCCCCCGGTCCGCACCAGTTCTAAGTCAGCTGCTAGGCGCCGGCCGAGGCGAGACGCCGGCCGCGCGCCGCCCGCGAGCGAGGCGCGGGGGCATAGACCGACGCGCGCCGCAGCTGGGGAGATCCGCAGGAAGGGCCCGGCGCGCGTCCAGGGTCGCCGCTGCCACCGAGGGGTCCGCACCCCGCCGCCCGACCGGCCCCCCCCGCGTCCCGCCTCCGGCCGCCGCCGCCGCGCACAGGGGCGCGACGTCGTCGGGGGAGGCGGGGAGGGACACCGTCTCTCCGGCGGGCCGGCGCGGGTGGGCCGGCGGGGCAGGGTCCGGGGGGGGGAGCGCGGAAGGGTTCGGGTGGGGGGGCCTCAGGGCGACGGCTTCTCCAGCCGCGGCTCGCGCCCAGCCCCGCTTCGCACCCCAGCCCGACCGACCCAGCCCTTAGAGCCAATCCTTATCCCAAAGTTACGGATCTGACTTGCCGACTTCCCTTACCTACATTGTTCCAACATGCCAGAGGCTGTTCACCTTGGAGACCTGCTGCGGATATGGGTACGGCCCGGCGCGAGATTTACACCATCTCCCCCGGATTTTCAAGGGCCGACGAGAGCTCACCGGACGCCGCCGGAACCGCGACGCTTTCCAAGGCTCGGGCCCCTCTCTCGGGGCGAACCCATTCCAGGGCGCCCTGCCCTTCACAAAGAAAAGAGAACTCTCCCCGGGGCTCCCGCCGGTTTCTCCGGGATCGGTCGCGTCGCCGCACTGGAGCCTTAGATGGAGTTTACCACCCGCTTTGGGCTGCATTCCCAAGCAACCCGACTCTGGGAAGACCGCGCCGCTGCGCGACGGGGGCTGCTACCGGCCTCACACCGTCCACGGGCTGAGCCTCGATCAGAAGGACTCGAGCCCCCGGCCGACGCCTCGGTCGAGCGGTCTTCCGTATGCCACATTTCCCTCGCCCGCCGCGCGGACGGGGATTCGGCGCTGGGCTCTTCCCTCTTCGCTCGCCGCTACTGGGGGAATCCTCGTTAGTTTCTTTTCCTCCGCTTAGTAATATGCTTAAATTCAGCGGGTCGCCTCGTCTGATCTGAGGTCGCGTTCGGAACTGGGTCCGGGGGAGGGAGGCACGCAGGCGGGCGGGCGGGCGGGGAGAGACAGAGGGGACAGAGGCACGGCCGCTGCCCCACGGTGCCTGCTCCCGCCGCGCCGCTCCCGGCCGGAAACTCGTGTCGTCGGCGGCGCCGGCAGGCCCCCGGCCCGGCCCGCCCCGCCCCGCCCCGAGTGGGGTGGGTTCGCACGAGGGAAGCACGCCGCCGCGCCTCGGCCAGGCACCCTCCCCGCCGCCTCGACGTCTCCCCGACCGATCGTTCGTGTTCGTCCCCCGCGGGCGCCTCCGACGGGCAGAAGCGGAACGCGGGCGGCGCTGCGGCGCTGAGACCACGGGCTGCCGCGCCGCTGCCGTCGAGGCCGCGGGGGTGTCCGCGCGCGAGATCCGGGGGGTTGGCGTCGAAGGACGTGCTTCGAGGGGAGGGTGGGCTTCGGCGCGCGGGCGCTCCCGCCCCACCCCGCCGGGGGGCGAGGGGT